>NC_089851.1:38052196-38360378 GCF_036373705.1 Amia ocellicauda | reverse complement strand
TACTACTATAAGATAACACATTTTACTGTCAATACAAAATTAAATTATATATATATATATATATATATATATATATATATATATATATATATATATATATATATATATATACTGTATATATATTCTATCATAGCATGATTGATGTCCAATGTTTTTTATAATGAACAAGAAGGCATGGTTCAGTGCAGTTCCTCTATGCATCATTTAAAAAGGTATTTTAAAAGCTGTTTGTTGATAGTATTAAAAATGTTTAATATGAAAATATGTATGGCAGGTAGCAGTCAGGAGTTTGAGCTTTTCAGGAGGGAATTGGATGAAATGCTATTAATAAATTTAGCCACACTAACCCGAGAACTGCTGTTCAGGTTGTTGCCAAAATGTCTGTTTTTCCTCTTTAGCTATTCCCCTGAAGTCAGAGCTGGCGGTCGAGCTGCTGGAGAAAGGTCGTGTCCGTTTCTGGCTGCAAGCCGAGAAAATGTCTGCCAACGGCAAGGCTAACTACGTCTTTAATGACGCCATGCTCTCCCAGGGAGAGGTAGGCCCCGGCTAAAATTGATTCAATAAACTTGATATGATACTACTGGCAGGCATGAAATGCATGACTCATACACAGACTTATTTTTATACTTTTTTAATACTTTGTATATATTTGTAAGAATTCTGCCTGTACAAGTAAATGGTATGAAGAAAATCTGATTAATTGAAGAGCACAATAATATAGAGCACAATAAACAAGCACACTGGGTACAGCAAGACAATGCTAGCAATACATTTTAATTTACCTCTTTGTGTTTTATTTGTGTTTTGGTTTTGGGGAGACTGGATCTTTAACTGTGAAATTTTACAATGGTGGCATGTCCGCAGGTTCAGACTGCTGTATACCTTGCATATTCATACATATTTAAGTGTATTTTTTACTTTAAAAAACATCTTACAATGTTAATTGCCCATTTGTATGTAATCAAGATTAACAAGTTTGAATGTATGGTTCATATTAAACCAAAGCACTGAAACACAGAAAGGTTGTTAGAAAACATAATCACTTTCAATACTGACTTTAGCAGCTCATTTAAAAGTATAAGAGAAAATGAACACTGTTCCTCAAAACTGGAAACAACATGAGACTTTTTAGAAGTTTGGTCATCACAAAATATGAAATCATAGATTAGCATATACTACAATCACGCAATTCCATCTAGGCTGAAGCTGACTGGAAAATTTACCATATAATCCTTTCAATATCTATCTAACCCTATTGTATGTATGTTTTGAATTTAAAGAAATATATATTTGCAAGACTTAATAACTACTTTCTATTGCAATAGGGTGTGTGTTTGTGTGTGTGCAACGCTCAATACATCACATGTAATGAGGTGTCTTCATATTTCTTGCCACTACTCTAATCTGCAAAGTAATACAGCACAATGTTTCATTATTTTTTATTGACAAATGTATTAAACTAAATGTTACCTCTGTTTCTTACAGAAATATAAAATGAACTTTGACAAAAACACTGGTATTGTGGAGTTGTTTATGGAGAAACTGGAAGATGAAGATGAAGGCACATTTACTTTCCAGCTTCAGGATGGAAAAGCTACCAATCAATCCAGCTTGGTTCTGATTGGAGAAGGTAAGACCTGCAACATCTCACATTCCCTTCATTTCATTTCCAAGTATGGATAACAATCACAGGGGGAAATATATATATATAGGAATATATGAGGGAAATTTGATTTTATTGTGAGGTAATACATATTGTTTACTAACTAATTACTTTAGAGGACATATGTGGTTTAGATTTAGAAATTTAGGATTATTTGCTTAGATGCTGATTTCGTATTACCTGTGACTTTATTGGAGGCAAGAGAAAGGCTACACCCTTTAGCTGTTTTAGGTACTTGTGTTCCTGTTGGTTGACTTAAGTGAAATGTAGGACTGTCCATTAGGGGGCAGTCTGAGACCACAAGATACTCATGACTCCTGAGAAAGTGTGTCATGGTTCACATCATTGTGGATAAGCACACACACCACTCCCAAACCTCTATTCTTACTGATTATGCATTGTGTCTGTGCTGCTTTGGTTTGTGGATATGGGGTTTGAAACAGGAGGAAACTGTAGCTCCTCTGTTTTATTGAATGTCTAAGTCCTAAGACTCCTGCTGGTCTTGGGGCCTTAGAATAGTCTTGAAAAATCAGGGTGTTTGTGGCTACATATTTACCTTTGCTGGTGCAGGTTATAACCTCAATTGTATTTATCTTTTTATTTTCTATATTTGTTAAGTTATAACTTCTCATGTTTGACTCATGTCATTAATTACAGATGAACATTTTCTGCACAGTACCTGAGAAGCACTAATCCTGGATTTTTGTATTAACCCCAAAAAGGCAATCCATGATTACTGCTGATAAGTGGAACTGCAATGTCAATTTTTGCAAACCACTTCATGTATCACCCAAAATGAAAATTAAGTCAGTTACTTATGAAGCAGTATTAGTAAAGTCTCATATAAAGTATTGAGTAGTTCTGTGATTAATCTTTATATTTTCATTTTCAGTTTTCAGGAGTCTACAGAAGGAATCAGAATTCCAGAGACAAGAATGGTTCAGAAAACAAGGTATTCAAGGACACAAATACCTTGATAATGTGAATTAGGAAAAAAATATAATGATTTTGTCATATGTGTAATGGTTAGTCTTTTGGAATTACACCTTAAATGGCTCATCTCTTTCACTATGCATGTTACTTAATATTTAATTTTAATTAAAAATGAACACATTCAGCTACAGAAAATCGAACAGCTGATACAAATAATAGAAAGCAATAAGGAACGTTATATACTTTTCCTTGTGAAGAATTAAAACAATGCAACTTTCTAGATTAAGCAGGTTTGAAGTCAGGCATTAGAACGATAATATATAATTTGTATATTCAAATGCAGCTTTCAGGGTTATGGTAAAATAAACTATGGATATAAGTTATTTTAATTTCTGAACTTCTCGTGGCTATTACTCCATCAGAATTTGCATTTCTCTCAACTCTTTTATTTTTTTGTATCATTGTTTTCACACAGGTCCTCATTTTGCGGAATATCTCAGCTGGGAAGTCACTCCAGAATGCAACGTGCTGCTGAAATGCAAGGCAAGGCATTTACGCTGCGGTTCAGCACTTCAGCACACTGTTACTGACAACATTACTGCATTATAACATGACCTCAAAGTACATTTAGTGACCTCCTAAGCAGTACTCAAACTGAACAGGGGGAATTCTGTCTGCAAAGTTTGTTTTAGGTGCTTTAAAGACAAAATAGTTCAAATTTATATTTATTAATTAGTAGAAATATTTTGGGGGGGGGGTACGGAGGATAACTTGTTAACTTGAATGTTAATATCAATAGCAAAATATATACATAATTTATTTAAATATATACTTGTAAATTTGGCAAAGTCATATAATTCTAGTGTCGATCATCTTATATGGGGCAGGACAGCAAGTGCATCAACTGACTGCAGAGATCTGAATTCATAAAACCATCCATCCATCCATCCATTTTCGAAACCGCTTATCCTTGTGGGTTGCGGGGGACGCCGGAGCCAATTTCATAAAACCAGAAAAATATATTCTGTATATATCACATAGTCTACACAGAAGAGCAAATTGTAGAAATTGTTATTTAACAAGCACATTTGTGAAATATTGGATGTATGGAGTGACATAGCTAATAAAATGTATCTATTTAATCATTTCAATGTATGATTAGCAAAGTACAGGTCATTTCAGTACATTGATAGCTGTCAAGGATTATAATTATAATTAACTTTCAGTGAATTCATCGTTAAAGAAGTTATTGGGCTATGTGATATAAGTAAGCAATCTATTTAAAAGTTATTATTTTGACTAAACACAGAGACAGAGGAATAAGCTACAGAGTTTCTCATTCATTTTCCATCTATATTGTACAATCCAACATGGAATGTGAAGAAATACAAACACTTCGATTTTTTAAACAAGACATAGATCTGGTGGGTATACTGATCTAAAACGTGAAATCATATTGCTCTTATTCATTTCTACGGCTGAGTTTTTGACAAACGTTACTGACTATCAGAAACGGGTGATAAAATCAATAAGAAGAATCTTTTAATGTGAATGTAAAATATTTGTTTTGCATTTCAGTACAGAATACACTTGCAAATCCCTTTTTTTTTCAACATATAAAGAAAACTCCTCAGGTCATTAGAGGCACACTGACACTGACATTTCAGTTATGCAAAATACTGACATTCAAAAGATGATCCCTGATAACAAAGACAAAGAGTTTATGCCACACTTGTACATATGGAATTTTTCATTGCCTTGATCTTTGTATACATTGCATAATAAGGATTAGGATTTTATGTATTTTAGTAACCAAAGTGAATTCCGTCCCTCCTCATCCCCCTTCACTTTGAGCCCAGTTGACCAAGGGAAATTATTTTTTAAACTTTCTGTTAATAAGGGGCAGGCTGTTTCCCCCGTTCCATCTCAATTTGTTACTAAGTGATCTCATAAGCCCTGCAAACCCACTCTGGACACAGAACGTGTTGACTATACCTGTAAAAGCACCTGCATAAACCTACTACTAATATAGGCTCCATGTCAGGTCTGAGGAATGATCAATGGCAAGTGCAAAGAAGTTATTTTGCACACAAGCGAGATATGTGCTTTCATTTTATTACTCAAGTAATCAATCGGTTAGCATATTCTGCTGATATTTCCATATCAGGCAGCACATCATAGTAAAGAAATAGCCCAATAAGAGTAATTGGGCAGTAAGTTGAAACTAGTTTTAGCACCTGTTTATGTAACGGACACTCAGATGAGTGGGAGGACATCACATGATCCCCCTCAGACGCCACAGCCAAAAATTTTCATGTGCTGCCAGTTGAAATCTCAGCTGGGGCAAAGCCGATGAGGTTGGAAAGGCCGGTGATTTGAGCTTCTGTCTAGATCTGCAATCATCAGACATCTCTTTTCCCCCTCAGGTGGCTAATATTCTGAAGGAGACTACCATCGTCTGGTATAAGGATGAGAGAGAAATCATGGTGGATAACAAACATGATTTCAAGGAAGGAGTTTGTACTCTCCTGATCTCCCAGGTAAGAATCGGTTGGTTGGCTCTCAAATCTGGAGATGTGCTTTAATACCTTCTATGTGTGCTCTCCCAAATTAACCACTTCCAGTCTATCTATCTCATATCTTCCATTGCACCTAGCTTGACATTGGAGAGCTATAGAGGTCATATGGAGGCCAAATTGTGAATGTCCCAAGACGTGTACATCTTTCTTCACCTGCAGTTTTAGTTGCATTGTTTAGGTTTTATAGTTCAGGACTCCATGTGCACCCAATTTATTTCAGGATGTGTTGGTTTCATTTTAAAGCTATGATTGAAAGCAAAATAATTGACTCTGCTTTTCCCCCAAGTTTGTATTCGACAAGAAAATAAGAATCTGAATCTCACAGCAGCCCTAATTCTCCTGGTAATGCCTGGTTATGTGAGGTTTTTTAACCTGCACACCTGGAGATGTCAGTCACTGTCCTCACATTGGAATAGAGCTGTAGGGCATATTAAAAGCATGTTTGTATGCTTTTCAGTATTCACTTTGAATATGGAAGAGTACACGAGGTAAATGTTAACTTTGTATAATAACTTTTAATAAAAGTTGCTCATCCCATTGGAAAAGGCAAACAGGTGTATTTGTCATAAATAACTTTAAACGAATCCTATTAACACCATCTGTATTTGTGAAATTATCTTTCTCCTAGATTTCAAAGAAAGATGCAGGTGTTTATGAAGTGATTCTGAGGGATGACAGAGGAAAGGATAAAAGTTTGTTGAACTTGACTGATCAAGGTAATTACCCAACCGGGGTCCTGGTGTTCTTCTGACATGTTACAAAATCATGAGGTGCCATATAGAGAGTTTTATCAAAATGTTTCATATAGAAACTGTAATATCTGTGCAAATTGCATGTTTGTTTTACAGAAGTCTATCAGTAAACAATAAGGTGTGTGTTCATGTCGTTGACTTGAGCTAAATAGTTCGTCACACGACACAATTTAACTGTAGTTTACAATAGAGAGAGTCTTTTGACTTGATGAGCTACTGTTACAATTTCATTGTGTTTTAATTTATCTAATGTCATGCTTTTCATTTCATTTTAAGGTTTCAAAGACTTGATGAATGATGTATTCAGAGTGATTGGTAAGTCACACAGAAAGTGCATCTAATTCCTAAAAGGTCTATAAATCTTGCCTTCTTTTTTATGCACACAGTAATTTAATTGCAAATAATGCTGTAATTCAAAACGGTATAATTTTATAGTTACTAATTCTGCTTGAATACTCTGCAGATGGGGAATATAACATTAGGCTCCTTGCCATATTTGTACAATTAAGACTCGGTTTTAACACACAATGTACCAGACAGCCTGCATCACCTTTCATTGTCTTCACAGCGGGGTCTGCCACAGAGCTGAAGATCATGAGCACAGAGGAGGGCATCAGGCTGTACTCCTTCATCGCCTACTACACTGAGGAGCTCAGAGTCGGCTGGTTTCACAAGTAAGGAGTAACTGATTTTCACTGCAACGGCCATAAACGCACATGCCAGCATCTCCAATCTGCCCTATAACTTTTTTTTTTTCCTGGATATTTTTATCCAGATGTTCTCAAATTGCTTGTGGACCATCTGCATCTGGCGGTACATCCTTGCACATCACACAGTAAACAGTATAATGCAGCAAATTACAATAAATGCATATTAGTGCAAAGCACAACTAAACATTTATTTTTGTACATTTAAATGCAATGATATGAGTTATAATTGCCTAATTGGTATTCTCTGAGGTTGAATATGAGGGCAGACCAGGTTCTCTTAGAACTCTGTGAACAGATGTTTCTTTCAAAGATCTTTAATATATGTAAATATGCAAATGTAGTTGATAAATATGAGTAAAACCAATTGTAATGATTATCTTTACATCATGTAGTGTTTTAGTTGCTATTCATTTACAGGTTACCATTACTTTAAATCAGTATTGTACCTGTTTGAGACAAAAGGAAACAAAAGGAAATATGCACTTCAGTCTTCATATTTTGGAATTTTCTTAAAGAGCTAAGTAACACTCATACAAAATATTTTTAAAAAATGGCTCTTACCTTGCTGCTCTGATTGTATTTAATCATTGTATAATAACAGTATGACCCAATCCATCTTTTGAATGGCTTAATTCTATGCTGACATTTTAGTGCATTGAGTCATTCGCATGAGGACCTCGCAGGTCGTCTTCCTGGTGTTGACATTATTATTATTCTATATTTCTTGGCAGACAACCTTATCTTATCTTACCTGGTATTGAACCCACCACTCCAGAGTCCAAAGCCTTAACTGTTACTCCACACTACTGCCCACCATAGCGTTATTATTGTCCATGTGGAAATCTGTCTAGTTTCTGTATTTCCCCAGGCCTTTTCCAATTTTACTGCTGTGGAGGGCTCTAAATTGAATGATTAATTAAAAATATATAGATATTGACAGCTTCAAAGTCGTCTGTAAAAAGTGCACTTACATAAGACTTGCAAATTATTATTTATTTATTTATCAGCAGGCACCCTTATCCAGGGTGACTTGACAAAATTGATTTTTTACTTTATTGGCTAAAGTGATAAAGCCAAAAAACGATTTTCAATGCAAAAGGGGCTTGTTTTGAAACTGACAATGTTAGTCTTTTTCCTTTGATTCCTTTTAAACCCTTTCACACCATCTTTAATTTGGTGTAACCTTTAAGGGTCAGTGTAACCTCCTATTCAGAGTTGCAAACTAGAGTTGGCCTATTGACTGTAATTATAATAATCCTCTCAGTGGGAGCTGAGTGGGTACATTGAAACAATTTGCCTTTAGTATAAAGCTGTCTGAAACGAGTTTAAGTTTCCTTAGCTTAGCTCCCAAAGCCATGGCATTAGACAAAATAAATCCTTCTCATCTGATGAAAGAAAACAGATTCATTGTTTAAAGTTATATTCTCATTTTAAAATCAATCATATGTAACAATACATCAAAATAAAAATGGAATCCAACCTTCTGCATTTCAAAATATAAATCAATATTACTTATGTTGTTTAGCAGAGAGTGAATGCAAACAAAAGAAGGTAAAATTAGTGGAGGGCTGATTTTATGCTAACTATAAAACAGTGGGCCATATTTTGTCTTGTAACAATACATTATAACAATAGACATATTTTCTAATAAGAAAACAGCACAATCAATCAATAAATTGATACTCAGTATATAATTGCACTATTATATATTGTTTTGATTTTGTAAGCATTAGATTTTGTTTGCCTTTTTTAAAACACAAATGATGGAAATTAAAGTTCAAGGTTAGTTAGTATATTTGATATATTACAGACCATATTTTGAACATATTTTGTTATTGTACTGTAACTGTTATGATACATTTTTCATATTTACCTTTAAACTTTTTTTGGTTGCTTTCTTATTAAAATTAATGTACTCAATTACGTAGGGAGCTGTTACAAACAGCACTGAGTGATTTTTCCTTTTTTCTGCAGAGAGTCTAAGATTTCCTTCACAGACAGAGTCAAGAGTGGTGTGACAGGAGAGCAGCTGTGGCTCCAGATCAATGAGCCAACGGAGAAGGATAAGGGCAAATATGCCATTGAAATCTTCGATGGCAAGACTGGTGTCCGGAAAACAGTCGACCTTTCAGGACAGGGTGCGTTTACTGGAGATGCTGCCACTCACAGGGCTAGTGTTCTCTTTCTGCATAGTTGTCCCATATCTAGGGTTCTTTGTTTTCAGTGTTTAGTTTTTATATTTGCCTGCCCATGTGTTTTTTATCTTCATTAAAACTGAGTATTCCAGGAAAACCAGGTGAAATGAGCTTTCAAAGCTCTTGGCAACTGAAATAGTGCTGTAGACAATTATTGACAACTGCACAGTACTCTTACCACTGTGCTTTAGTTGCTCCATCAACTTGACCAGCACTTCCCAGTTGAATTACTTGGCTCTGAAGACTCAATTATTTGCAAATCCAAATTAATTCCTTATTTTTCTTAAACTATAATCTTCAGCAATTCTACTAATCACTAAAGCATACAACACAATGAATACAAATGAAGTTGCTGCATGAATGGCTATTTAAAATATCTTGTAAATAAACGTGAATAGTATATAGTATGTACTTATTTTATGGGCAATACTACCATCGGAAAAAGAAGCTTGAACCCAGTTATAATTACCACCTTAAATTAGTTATCACAGGAAAATAATCCAAATGAACAGAAGCAGTGTCCAAAATCCATTTAAGCAAGAAAATCTTACAAAATGCAGCTAACCTATAACGATAACAATGTTTTAATAAGCCAATTAGTTTAACTTAAGTAATTCATCTATATGATAAACTATAAAAGATTAATGAATAAAAAAATGTAATTACACATTTCTTCTTATTTTGATTTAAGCAACAATTATGAAACAAAATTATGCTACACTTTGCAGAAAAAATAAATACATCAGTGTTACGTAACTGTAATCACTGAATGCTTTTAACACAGGCCAAATTGTGATAATTTGGATAAAACAAAAATCAGAAGACACTGTGACTCTCCACACCAGAGCTGGCCAACCCTTATCTACATTATCACTTAACCAATCCCCCAATCTATCTACAGTATTACTGCAGAATGACTTGTATGATAGGAGCTGCATGCAAGAAGTTTGGTGTCTGCGATGTACAGAACAGGCCTAGCTGCTCACATGCTCTGAACATCGACTATAAACCAAAACAATGACCACTTCACATTCCCAGCATGCTTCAGCACCACACTGCGACGTTAACACAGCAGAAAACATAAGTGCCAGTGTGCTGCAGGCATTCTCCCAGTTGGCTCAAAAACAGTAAGCTCTAGCTTTAATTCTGTACAGTATGTTCAATAGACCATGGAGCAAACAGGTTTTACTCAGGTCCCATGTTTTACTTGGGAGTTGTTATTTTAATTATACAATGAAAAATAACTGTTACAATGAAATATTTAAAATAAAATAAATAAATAAAATATCATTCAGAAGTCTTTTATCAGTTGTTAGTTATATATGCTCTTGAAACATCAGTGGTTTTAACATTTGAAAGTGCTGTTTGTGAGTGTGTTTAGTGTTAAAAACTGTCAACCCAAACTAACAGCTTCCTAACTATCGTCTATCTATTCTGATACAGCATTTGACGATGCGTTTGCGGAGTTCCAGAGGCTGAAGTAAGTAAAGCAAAAAGGGAGATGTTATTGTTATATTCAGAAGTGGTCTGTTCTGATTTGCAATTTTCCTAACCTTATAGGCCTTATATTGTCTGCTTCTGTCAGCAAAAAAAAAAAAAAAAGCTATTTGCCTTCAAGAAGAAACAAAAAAGACCAGTTAGGCACTCATTCGCAGATCCAGTTGTTTAGACTTAAAAAATATCCACTGTATCATCTACCAATGATAATTATGTTGAGCATGGTTTAAAAATATATGTACCGCATTCAGATATCAAATTATCATTTGGGGAAAAAACTAAAAAACAGAAGATTACTTTGTATAAACAATGTAACAATGATTTTTCCATGAGTACTAGGCATTTGTGGAGACATTATTTCCAAATGATTACCTGTACACCTCACAACAATGTAGGGTTTATGAACCCTAGTAGAGAAGCTCTGTCTTTGATCCTTCAGAAGTCAGCTTACACTATATGTATGCTCTTTTTGACATTTTATCAAGACAGTTGTCAAGAGAAATGTCATGCTTTCTGCATGATATCTAACCAAAATAGAATGATCAGTACAAAATGTACTTTCAGATAGCGATTCAACTATTACATCATAATAGTTGATGAGATCAAGCTCATCTTGATAATGCTATTAGCTGTTGCTAATTCACAAGCTCTTTAAGGTGCAGTTTCTTGGCAGTTTTTCACTGGCACTCAAATGACTTTATGAACTAGATATGATTAAATAGATACGATTTAGAAGGAATACGTACAAAACTATGTTGGTGCAATTACTAACAAAAGTGATCTAGAACAATTTCCTTGCCGAAAAGTAGACATTTTTGTTTCACGCTAAAAGGAAGAATAAGCAGAGGCCTGTTCCCTGATTCAAAATGTTGTGCATAGATAGATAGTTTGATTTAAAGCATTTTCTGCTTTTTAACTGTTTTTCCTTTTCCTTCCCCAGGCAAGCTGCAATTGCAGAAAGAAGTAAGTGCATTTATTCTGCACATCTGATAGCTAAACATGATCAAAATGTACCAAAACATCAGTCAGATATCTTTCATTTTAATTGTGCAAATTTGTGTTATTTAACCTTTAGCATTAAGTTAGCTTCTTAAGCTTTTGTCCCCTGAACTTAAGTGATTTATTTTTTTCTAGACCGTGCTCGAGTTATTGGTGGTCTGCCTGATGTGGTGACAATCCAGGAGGGAAAGGTGAACGATCCATTCCTGATCCTTTTTTGAAAGCTTTTTAATCCAATTGTATCTAGTAAACAACACAAGGATAATTGTTTGTTTCCAATTATCATTATGATATTGGTATATACTGTGGTTTTCATTGAAAATATCTTCAGCAATTACCATTATGGCAAATTTAATTAAAAAAAAATAACAAAGATTTAGATCACTACAATTTATCAAACAGCAGCAGCTAATGTTGCATTCTTAACCACATAACACTGCTGTTAGGTGGGGGGCTGCACACGATTTGATAGTTAAATAGACTGGAAACTGTTGAATTTTACCAGGTGGAACCTCTTTCTTGTTTATAAAATAGCTTTCCAACTTCATCTGAGATAATAGTTGAAGATCCCACCACAGCTGATGCTGGATACACAAATACTATCATTAACAAGAGCTGCACAGATAGTATCTGGACTGGGCTGATCTCGGCCATGTCTATATAAGGAAACTTGCTTGCTCCTGTCAGAGGCAAAATTTAGTTTTTGGTTCTCAGTAACAGAGCAAGACTGTGATTAGCCATGCATACCTCCTGTCTAAAAACAGGCCTCTGTCTGATACTGGGGTCTGATGCCTCTTAACCTAGGTTATATGTAACATATATACAGCAATGAGGATTTGCTAAACTTAATGGGACCAAGGAGTTCACATAGAAAGGTTTGCCTTTTGATGTTTTTTCTGGAAAACTATTGCAGTTCTGTTTTTATTTAAAATGGGCAAATTATGTATTCATGAATGTCATACTCTAAGTTACCGTTTGTGGTTACATTTTGGCCAATCCCCTAATCACGAATTATAAACATGTACTTGATAATGGTTATATTTATGAGTAGAGTAGAAAGAAGCATCTGACATGAAATTAAGCCATGACTGAGTACAGGTTTATAAATTGCTATTATTTTAAACTGGCCCCTAACCAAGAAAGGTAACTTGCTGCACCAAAAATACAAATCTAAATAAAAATATAATGACAGCAAAACAGTACAAATCAATAAGCATTTCACTTTTTTATGGATGAATGGATTTATTTACTTCTATATTTATTTACCAATTTCCAGTCCCTCAACCTGACTTGCAACATCTGGGGAGACCCTGTCCCAGAGGTGACCTGGCTGAAGAACGAACGGGAGATGGTGTCAGACAAGAACTACCTCCTCAAGTTCGAGTCGGGCAAGTTCGCCAGCTTCACCATCTCCTCCGTCAGTTCCGTGGACTCTGGGAAATACAGCATTCTGGTGAAAAACAAGTATGGCACGGAGAGTGGAGACTTCACCGTAAGTGTGTTCACACCAGATGGTGAAGAGGAGAAAGCTGCTCACGAGGCAAAGCCAGACAAGAAAAAAAAATAATTACATGAAAAATAGTTGAAAGTATAGTGCATAATTAACCGAGTATAATAAGGGACAAAATTGTGTGTACCTCTTCTTTTACTTTATTTTGTTGTTCTTGTAGGCCAGTGATATTTTATATCACAGGCTTTTACCATCCTTTTAACATATAATAGAAAGCATTACGATTTAAATGCACTATCCTTTCTGGTAAGGCTATGTTGACACCCCCTTCTATTTTTAGTAGAGACACCACTGGTCTGCTAACACTCCTCAATCCCCTGTAAGCTGTTAACTCAGTCCAATCTAATCATATCCTTGTTAATGAAAAGGTCCCATTGTATCTTTTGATCATTTTGCATTTTGCCTGTCATATAAGATATTTATAAACTCCAAAGATTCAAACAACAATTTGAAAGCATAAAATGTTAATTACCGGATGTTAATAATGACATCAATTTTTTAAATATCCCCCAGTCTAATAAATGTAAAAATGGTGCTTTGTTATGTTAATTGCACAGTACATACCCAGTGCATCCTAAGTACTGTCAAACTTCCATGTAATGAGGAAACAGACAATGAAGTATGCGCCTGGGTGGCCTTTGACATGAACCTATGTGTTTTTGTTTTGTTCGAACGACAATGCAAAATAGAGAAATATTTTGCGATTACAAATAGTACATATATCAGAGAAGTTCATAGGAATTAACTATTAGAACAGCAGCAACAATTACTCTGTTCTCACATAATTTTTAAATGTCTTATGCCCCCTTTTCTAAGATTCTGCCAATATGGTCATTAAGGCATCAGCTGTCATGGATTTATGACTCTCTTCTTGCGTTCTTTGTCACATTCAGTTCAGTTCACTAACACTGATTTGCAGACTTCTGCCAAGCCCCTCCCTCTTCATAACATCCAGATTTAATAACAATATATTTAGCAACCTACTAGACTTAATCAAAGCAAAATATGTTTCATTCTCTACCGCTTTACTCTATAGCTAGTCCAAACATGCAATATAATGATTGTTCTACAAAACTGCCCACTTAAGTGGAGAGCTTATTGAAAACACTACACATCCACTTTATTATTATTATTATTATTATTATTATTATTATTATTATTATTATTATTATTATTATTACTGAAGGAAAGAGGGCTTGTATCTGAAATACCAACCATCTTCATGAGATTAGGGCTAGTGACTTAACCCGGCTTGTGCAGTAAACCAGTTTGAAGGACTGGGTAGATATGTATTTTAATTAGTTTAGATCATTCAAAGCTGGGTTTGCAAATGTGACATCATACACCTGGTACCTTAGTGAGCATAATTTAAATGTGCAATGGAAAAACATCTATAGGGCTTTTAACTATTATTGTGAAACCTGCTTGCCTTATTGTGTGACCTGTTATGGCCAGAGCAGGAGTTTTAAACTCATTGTCCTTCCTGATATTTTGATGTAAGCAAGGGGTTAAGGGTCAAGAGTATGTAGCTGGAGGACAGGGTGTGTGTTCTGCAGTAGAAATGCAGGTGTACACAACCTGTTTGAATTAGAGCTGTGCATTGTGGGTTGTTTCCTGTACAATGGAAGGTATCTGGTCACTGTGTTGTATGTGCTCCACTTCATGCTTCAGTCATACACAAATAACCACACTTGTGTTTTTTGTTTTGTTTTCTTGGTGCCACTTTTAAATTGACTAATAAATGGTGCACATATCCTTCATCTCTACTCCTATTTTGTATCACTGTGTCCTTTTCTTTATTCACTTGTCATTGATCAACTCTTTGAATAACCTTCACGGACTAAGTTTCTCTTGTTTGCAGTTATAACACAATCACAGACATTTCTCGTCTCCTGTGGTCTATTTTTTTTTCAATGATTGTACAACTACCACACAGCCATCTTCCTCCCTCTTCCTCCATACACTGCTCTAAACCTACGTGAACTACAGTTGTCTGCCAAATGCAAATCATTCCTCTCCTTGGTTTGATTTGTCATTTATGCCCATGGGGTATGTGTACAGCTATGCAAGTTATAAAGCCATTTCAAACATCACCTACAGTATTTCAGCCGAGAGACCACATACTCCAAACAAGTTATTGATCTCTGTAGGGAAAACATGTCATCAGTCATGACTTCCGCACAAGAATATGTCTTCTGAGTGAAGTCTGTTGCCATTAAAGAATTGGCGTGAAAAGGTGATTTAAAAATATTTGTTTTTGATATATATGTTTACAAAACATATTCCTTAAAAAAAGAAATGATGTAAGCGAACTGTTGAAGCATAGCTCTTAGGCATGTTTCTGACACACTTTCAAAGCCTCTTGCATAAGAACACTATTTATACCTACATTGGCCCATTCATAATACTGTTACATGTGTCTTTTTTCTGTTTTTTAATAGTGTTTCATACCATTTTCTATACCAATGCTAAGAATTTTGGAACAATTAAGTGTTTGTGAAAAAAAGACATGTTTACACATGCTTTTTCACAACCATGTCAACTGGGACTGTAACATCTGGATTCTTCAATACCACGCGATAGAAATGACTTGTCTTCAGCCTTTTTGTCTTAATTCCAAGAAAATAATTGTATTTTAATTGTATAATTTAATTTTCTCAATCCGCTTAACCTGGTGACAGTCATAGCTATTTTAATTGTGTGGATTTAAAAAAAAACATTATTTCATATTTCTATCCTGCTCATTGCAATGCAGCAGAGAGACAAAATACACACTAATGTTAAACAAGAATAACATTTATTCATTAACTAAATAGGAACATGAATACTGGCTTGGTAGCCCAAAATGAAAACAATAACTTCTAGGGCTGGTTTCATAAACTGTCCAATGTTATTTGGTAGTAATTTAGTCCAAGACTTGTGCTAATCAAGGTCTGTGAAACAAGCTGCTAATAAATATTAGTTGTAGCAATATTCCGCTTCTCCACAAGCCCAGGTCCTACTGCTGCTTCTATCAACTGCTCTGTTCATATTCCTAATTTGTTTCATATGGTGCAGTGTTACTGGTCTACAGTTCCATTCACTTCAACTGCTCAACAAGAATAACAACAATCACTTCACAGTGCTCAAGCTCCTTATATAGCTTTTTGAGCTAGCTTGAGAACATTATTATTAAGCCATCAATCCACTGTAATTCAACACCAGCTTGAAACCATTATTTTTTCCTTATTTTTGAATGCTCCCTCCCACACAAGAAAGAGAGGATTAAAAGAATGAAAGAATTACTGTTAATTCAGGTCAGATGCACAGGTGGAAATAACAAGCTTGTTAAGCATCCGCCCCCAAATGCATTAAGTAAATGAAGTGTTTCTGAATTCACAGACTCTCCTCAAATACAGATTAAAGAGAGAAAAGTAGACATTTTGATGTAACAGGGTTAGAGCCTTTTCAGAAGATGATCGAGACGATCATTTCCATTTTAAGTGAATTCAGACAAGCATAAAAGTAATGACCCTGGTGTAACTTCCATTTCAATTGACTGTGCTTTTCAGAGTCGTCAAGTAGAAATTTTGAAATTTGAACTGGTTCAATTAAAAAACAAAAAGGAATTGTAAGCCTTTTTACATTTAGTTTGCATTTTTCTGCTAAAGCTGTCCCACTTGTTAGAAAGCAATTCTGAACAAATCAGTTACTCTTATAGAGTTACCAGGTATACAAATTATAGCATCTACCACACCGCTGTTAGGTGATATGTTTCTCCTTTCTACAGTACCTGTGTAGCTTCTAAATTGTGTTTAAGCGACACTATGATAAACAAATAAAGCAAATAAACCGGGATTACTTTGTGTATTTTCAACATGAATAGTCTGAGATACTATAGAAATCATATACTGTATTGAGCACTACAATGAGAACAAATTGGAAATCTAGCACTATAAAGGGAATTTAAAACAAAAAGAAAACAAGAGAATATTGCCTCGGAATTGTCAAAATATTAAACCAAACATTGTTACTATATTTACACAAATTAATAATTTATTTTAGTCTCTAACTGGTGGCAAAACATATAACATTCTACTATTTGGTTTAAACATGTAGAACAAAAGATTTAACAAAGATGTGAAGAATGTACTGGCATGTCACATCAATTTAATCTTCTTAGTATGAATAAATAAAACATTTCCTGTAAACAATTCACAAATTGCATATTTCATTGAATTAATTGATACTGTATAATCAATTAATACTGTATAATGATACTGTATAATGTGCTACTTGTGCATAATGTTCAATGTTAAACATTTAAAAGCATTATTCACTACATTATCCTTCTGACAGTCTAGCCATTAGGGCTGTGCTATTGCTAACAACCCTTGAATTTATTGTCTCACATGGATGTGTGTTTGTTTGTGCATGCATAATTATTAAACTTGTCAGCTTTCATGCATAAAAAGTAGTTTTCAACTGCAGAGTTTTGAAATACCATGAAGTTGTTTGATTTTGGAGATCTTAGTAAAAATAACAGTAACAGACTAAAGAAATATGACATCACCAGATCCTTATAATTTATTTTCTTCTGCTTGCTTTATATACAGATTAATTAAATCAGTTAAATGCACTTGCACATAATTGAAGTGTATTTGCATGAATTTGTGTATAGGACAAAGCCTGAGCAGTATTCACACTTTGATTCCTATATCCACAACCAGTCATGTCGTTTGTTGCCATCTCAGATATGTTTTATGTCAGATTAATTCAGCCTTTTGTATTTCTAGTGGTTATTGTATGTGGTCTATTGCTTATCAGTACTATCATTTTCCAGGACATGCATAGCAGGCTCACATTGGAGCAATCCTGTGTTTGGTTTTGATGTGAAACATCTACTTAAAGGTCAAAAATTCAGACCTGGCTCATTTATACTATGTCCATGTTGCATTAATGCAGTGCAAATGGGCCTTCTGGGTAAGGGTGACTGCAGATTGTAATTGTATTTCATTGAACAGTGGTACACTGACAGCAATTAAGCCAAAACAATGTCTTGAATGTCAGTGTTCAACCCACAAATTACATAAATTAATATTTTGTTTGCTGGAAGTTTACATGCTTCAGCAGCTAACCATTATTTGCAGTTGAAAACAATGACTGCAATTTCTAAAATGTTAAGATAAGATACTTATGATCAGAAACAGAATATGATATTCCTGTGATATTCAGTCAGAATTCAAAAGGAATGTACAGTCCCTGTTTTAAAGAGTTGCCTAATTATTTATTGGTGGTGGTTTTGCCATTGTTCTTGTTTGCTTCCATTTTGCCTATTTATAACTTGCAGTGATTTCTCTGCTTTGCTAGTTAATTGTCACCCCGGGTACTGGAAATCTGAGCAGCGCTATACATGTGACTGATTGTGCCGGCAATGTTGTGGAAACCATGACTCCTGGCAGCAAGATGAAACCTGTCAGTGGCAGAAAAAGGGAGAAAAGAAAAGGTAAGCTTCCTCTGCTCTTCTATACAGTGTTATCCATCACAATGTGTTTCTACATTCAAAGTACTGTGCCTGTCATTGCCTTCCTATTGCTCACCCTCTGAAGAGATAAACATTTTTACTCCAGCGAACTCACTTTCAAGATGTTACCTCGTATTTCTGCAAGAGGGGTGTCTTTTAAAAACTACAGCCTGTCACTTCCATACTATCAATACTTATATAAAGGTGTCTCTTGCAGCTTCAAGTCATGTCAGACAGACAGCAGCCTTAAGGATACAATCCCCCTTTGTTGAATGGAAGTTGACATGTTGGACTTGATTTTCATGTGAATTCAAAATATTTTAATGGCATCTTTGAGGTTTGAACAATACATGAATGTACTGTATACAAACAAATGATTCCCCATGTAGAGGTCTACTATTAATAAAACTAATATCTAATATTCACCTGGAAATTGAATTTCAGTTCATAAATAACTGAAATGTATCTTTAACAGTTGCTTTCTTAAATTCAGTTGAAGTTGTTTCTCACCCCATTGTACAACTGTTTCAAGCAGAATTATTTATGCTCACTGAGTAGTAAGGCATAATCTGAATTGTTTTCCCACTTGCAGCTGTACAACATTTGAAAAACGATTCCAATGACTATTACAATTAATAAACAGTAAAGTCTGAGTTCTCCTGGCAATGCCAAGACAACTGTTTTTAGAATTGAACCATGGATGGTGTAAAATTAACTCTCCTTATTTTGATACTATATATTAACACATTAACTCATTATGTACGTTGTTTTGCTGTAATATTGTGTAACTGTCAGAACCAGTTCTCGGAAACCCCTTAATTTTCTTAAAATCAGGATGTAGAAAGTCATGACTAATAATAACACATTCACGCTGATGCCAGTGTAAATCTGGGCTTATCCATTTTGAGTTCATGGCAGTCAGCAGACTTCTATAAAACTGTGTTTTTTGTTTTGTTTTTTTAAGATTATGTGCCCAAATGAAAGCATGTAGAGTCACTCTGAATACTGATAACATCATATTATAAAATCTGGATCAGTTTCTAATGTAGTGTGTTACAGTAAATTAGTAAAAGCACATTAGGTGTCCAGGACAGTGTGTGCTTCTAGGCTTTTTAATCACTTACTACACTATTTGTAAAGTAATATTGATATGATTGTAAATATGGAGTGTTCCGATTGATTGACTTAAAGATTTCCTTATTTTGAATATGTACATTCAGATCTACAGAGAGGTTTCAGTGGCAGTTCCCCACGGTGCTGATGTAGGGGGTGTTTTGTCTGCAGTGCTGGGGGAGGGGGGGGTGTCCCGGGCTTATGTGAGATCAGTGAAATAGCCTGTTTTCTTGTTTTCTTGTTTTCTTCCTCTGAATTATATTTTCAAACTCATTTCAGTTCAATTGTTTAGTATTCTTGTTGAGACATTTGTTTGCTACTCATTCATCCTGCATTCTTAGAATTCTCCCATTGATCCTTCTGACATATTATTATGGATACTGTACAGTTTATCTTTTTTATTTGCAGGTTTCACCAAATGTGCATGTCGTTTAAAGGTTTTATGGCTATATAAAACATATAACGATCTTTACTTTTGTTTTAAACCCTGCATTTTCATGATCAGGTTCTCATTTGTAAATTATTTAAAACATGTAAATTAATTCATCTAAAATTTCACAGTTCGTGGTACAACAGACAGCAAATGTTTCATGTAGTCACACTACAATGCCAATAAAGGATTTTCTGTATGTTTTAAAGGACAAATACAACCTTCAGAATAATTGCGCTTTAGGAACTAATTTCACATATCAAAAAAAAAAAAAAACATTTAGCTCTTTGCTATAAACAAGCTGTGTAACAACCACCCACATAAAAGTCATAGAGCTTTTCTAGTATATAAAAAGGACTTTATGGGCTAATATTACATTAATTTTAAAACATTTTTTTTAGGAATGCCAAGATATTTCTATACTAGGAATTAGGTCATGATTGTTTGGTTGTTATTGTTCAACGGCTTGTTTTTAAATTAACATTCAGGTCGTGAGATGTTTTTTCACACAGTGGACTGTGAACTGAACAAAATTTAAAATTAGTGTTAATAACAGAATGTTATCCAATCATAAATGTAACATTACGTTATATACAGTGAGGGAAGAAAGTATTTGATCCCCTGCTGATTTTGTACGTTTGCCCACTGACAAAGAAATGATCAGTCTATAATTTTAATGGTAGGTGTATTTTAACAGTGAGAGACAGAATAACAACAAAAAAATCCAGAAAAACGCATTTCAAAAAAGTTATAAATTGATTTGCATGTTAATGAGGGAAATAAGTATTTGACCCCTTCGACTTAGTACTTGGTGGCAAAACCCTTGTTGGCAATCACAGAGGTCAGACGTTTCTTGTAGTTGGCCACCAGGTTTGCACACATCTCAGGAGGGATTTTGTCCCACTCCTCTTTGTAGATCCTCTCCAAGTCATTAAGGTTTCGAGGCTGACGTTTGGCAACTCGAACCTTCAGCTCCCTCCACAGATTTTCTATGGGATTAAGGTCTGGAGACTGGCTAGGCCACTCCAGGACCTTAATGTGCTTCTTCTTGAGCCACTCCTTTGTTGCCTTGGCTGTGTGTTTTGGGTCATTGTCATGCTGGAATACCCATCCACGACCCATTTTCAATGCCCTGGCTGAGGGAAGGAGGTTCTCACCCAAGATTTGACGCTACATTGCCGTCCATCGTCCCTTTGATGCGGTGCAGTTGTCCTGTCCCCTTAGCAGAAAAACACCCCCAAAGCATAATGTTTCCACCTCCATGTTTGACGGTGGGGATGGTGTTCTTGGGGTCATTCCTCCTCCTCCAAACACGGCGAGTTGAGTTGATGCCAAAGAGCTCGATTTTGGTCTCATCTGACCACAACACTTTCACCCAGTTCTCCTCTGAATCATTCAGATGTTCATTGGCAAACTTCAGACGGGCCTGTACATGTGCTTTCTTGAGCAGGGGGACCTTGCGGGTGCTGCAGGATTTCAGTCCTTCACAGCGTAGTGTGTTACCAATTGTTTTCTTGGTGACTATGGTCCCAGCTGCCTTGAGATCATTAACAAGATCCTCCCGTGTAGTTCTGGGCTGATTCCTCACCGTTCTCATGATCATTGAAACTCCACGAGGTGAGATCTTGCATGAAGCCCCAGACCGAGGGAGACTGAAAGTTATTTTGTGTTTCTTCCATTTGCGAATAATCGCACCAACTGTTGTCACCTTCTCACCAAGCTGCTTGGTGATGGTCTTGTAGCCCATTCCAGCCTTGTGTAGGTCTACAATCTTGTCCCTGACATCCTTGGACAGCTCTTTGGTCTTGGCCATGGTGGAGAGTTTGGAATCTGATTGATTGATTGCTTCTGTGGACAGGTGTCTTTTATACAGGTAACGAGCTGAGATTAGGAGCACTCCCTTTAAGAGAGTGCCCCTAATCTCAGCTCGTTACCTGTATAAAAGACACCTGGGAGCCAGAAATCTTGCTGATTGATAGGGGATCAAATACTTATTTCCCTCATTAACATGCAAATCAATTTATAACTTTTTTGAAATGCGTTTTTCTGGATTTTGTTGTTGTTATTCTGTCTCTCACTGTTAAAATACACCTACCATTAAAATTATAGCCTGATCATTTCTTTGTCAGTGGGCAAACATACAAAATCAGCAGGGGATCAAATACTTTTTTCCCTCACTGTATATATATATATATATATATATATATATATATATATATTGTGTGTGTGTATGTATAATTATCATAGATACATATATTGTGGCACTGTAGGGGGATGGACCATGCCGGGGCTCGATATATAGACAGGGTTTAGGAGACAGGCACACACAAAGTCAGGGATATGGTGTAAGGAGACGATATTTGTTAAACATCATCTTGGTGGTACATTTAAATCATATAAACCAAAATAAGACATAGCTTCCTTTCACTATGTTTGATCTGTTTTTCTTGCAATGTGTCCGGCCCTTTGCCAATTCAGCATTTTAACTCTTTCAATTATGTCACATATGTGTGGTACCAAAATGTGCCATTTTGTATGATGTATACCACACTGTATTATGGGGCCTTGTGTATTACCATGGGTTACCACATCACTTTTATCACTATACAACAGGTACATTCATAAAATTTTGTCTCATAGATTCTGTGGAAGTAAAGCCTTGTGTGGTTGAAATTGTGACAACAGAGGAGACCCCAGAACAGAAAGAGCAGCCGTCAGGGCATGAAAAGGAAGAGGTGGAGCCACATGGCCCCACTGACAAGCAAGTATTAGAGCCAAGGGACCAACAGACACGGGAAGACAAGCCACAGCCAAATAAGCCAGCGGAAGAAGAACCTGTGCAAAAGCAATGAATGCATATGAAACAGAAAGTATGTTTTGAAAGTGATTCAGGATGTTGGATTATATTAATGCAATTGTATTTAGTAATGTTTTACTGTAAGTGGCTGATTAAGATTAATTCATGTTTCACAGGGGAAATAATACGAATAAATGTAGAGTATCTCTTACATACACACTAACTTCATACGTATTGAATATCAATTGAATAGTTACACCATTTATGATAACATTACAGGTACTTATTAAAAAGTGTTACCATTGACTTTTTATCAAAATAATATGAATTTAGTGAATTATTATTATTATTTTTCCATTTCAAAGTGTGCATGTGTGCAGTGCTGAATTTCAATATTGGAAGAGGGTATACACTTTAAATCAATTTTGATTTGTGCCTTATACATACTGGTATTTCAATAGCATTTAACTTAAATAACATTAAATAAAACAATTGGTATTTTACCTTTATTGTATATTCTGTTATATTCTGCAAGTTCACACTTATAAATATATATATATATATATATATATATACTATCTTATCATAACATATTACTAAATTTCCAGAACCACATATAGTTAAACTGATTTATGCGTTATATTAGAACTCTTATATGTAAAAAAACAAAAAACAAAACAATGATCCAATCTATACTTTTACTTTCAGTTTTACTTTGCTAGTATAACACACATTTCAGAGAAACATTAACCACAGCTTAAAAACATTGCACAAAATGTGTGAACTAAGGTAATATCCTCTTTTACAGAATCATTGAAAATAACTTTAAATTACTGCATAACTATACCTCTATGCATTCTATGTATTGTAATGAAACTTTATGGGCTGTTTTCCTAGACTCAGATTAACACAAATCTTAGAACACCCAATATTCTCTTACATAGGTTTATCCAAGACAAAAGCTAATCGAGGTCTTTGAAATCAGCTGTAAGCACTGGTTCCACAGACCAAAATTAGCACTATTCATGGACTACCCAATGCTATTTTAACCAGAGTAGCCCTTATAGTGTAATAATTGAGGTCTTTGAAAAAAAGGTATGCTTTTTAAAGGTGAATTATTATTGACTTAATCCACCTAGTTAAAAACTAATTTCTTAGTAACTGCTAACAGGCTGGTTTCACAGATCAGAAAGGTAGGGTTTTAGGTAGGATAATACAAGACTAGTACTAATCAGGGTCTGTGAAACCTGCAGAACATGTCTGCCACTAATACATGTATCTTTAAATCTTCTGCTATAGACATGGATATAGACAAGGTGGCCATTTGTTCATTCAATTGTAAGAACTATAAAAAAACAGTATAACAATAATTGTAGATCACAAACCTTTAAGAATGGCTGATTTGTATGATTTATTGTAATTGTTCAATGTATACCCAAAATATGTGTGAATTAAATACTACATTATTCTCTGCTGTCATGATCTACCATATTATTTAATAAGCATAATCATCAAATGTTCATGGACAAGATACTTGGAGATCCCAATTCTTACAAACTACAAGGAACTTAAGACACTAAATATTATATAACTAAATTCTATTCCCTTGTTTTGTAGGTGAATTATTCTACTTGAGCTTTGACTAAATAAAACCACAAATAAATCCACATTAAAATCACATTACCTGATGGCAGATTTTATTTAGACATAATGAAAAATACTTGGTTTAACAGGGTGCCTTATGAGATTGGAATCGAATACAAAGTTAGCAGCTGCATTTAGATTTTGAGGAACAAAGTTGCTAAGATAAGCACCGCCCCCGGACACCCACCTTTCATGGCATTGAACTGTATTGTCATCAACAAAATAGACCATGAAATGCAAATATTGTGATATTGATTTACATTACATTTAACATTTCTAAAAATAAATATAAAGTTTCCCAGCAATACATAACAAAATTAAAAGTATATCCAGGGCTGAAGCTTTTAACATTTTGCTTACTTATCGATCACCAGTCTCACGTCCTGCCAATATAATGTGTGTCATAATGATGTGATTTCACCAGCAGCAAGTTTCGGACAGCAGCTGTGTTTATATACTAGTAAATGAATCATGAGTAGAGGTACTCTTATAATCTAGCCTTACCACCTTAAACAAGTCAAGTCTACTAAAAAACTGTCAATACAAAAATTGTTAATAAAAATGTTATTAAAAAAAACAATTAACAATGTTTTATATGTATTTCCCTTTTCGTGTGCACCATATATTTTTTATAAAGTGGAAATATGAAATGCAAAAGAAAATGTACAAGAAATAATTAGGGCAAACATGACCTAAGTAACAAATTCTAAATAAATAATATCGTAAATGAAAAAAATAAAGTACAAACATAACAAAAATATTTGAGTAAAAGTGAGACAATGGATGTTGAGATCAAAAATAAAACAACCAAAAGCAAAATTTATAGAATTGTAAGCAAAAATAATGATATCAAAGCAAAACAAAAAAACTTTTCGATTACACGTTTTAGTACAGTTTTGCTGTGAAGGCGGGGTTTCATTGTTACCCTGCAGTTAAACACTCATATCTTAGGTACTGTCCTGTACAATTGGATGTACAGATCACCATCTGGAGTAATAATCATTATTGCCAATCTTATTCAGTCATGCATCCTGGTCTAACAGCCTTTAAAGGAAGCATGTTTTTTTTATGTATTTATTTTCTTTATCTGGGTCAAGTTTCATTCTTGTTTGCTAACCATTTTAGGTTTTTGATTGCAGCACAAACAAGGGGCTATTTACTGCTCCTGCATGTATGGCAAGAGTGTGTGGACAGCAAAACATACAAAACTAAAATTATTTCCATAAATAACCTGTGCATCTGAAACCCTTATTTATGTGAAACTTAATGATTAGTAAATGGTCTAATGAAGCTGGCCCAATACTAAAACAAGCCAGACCTATAAAAGAATACTACTTCTGTAGTCAACTGTGTAGGGTCAGTATGTAATGTCATTAGTGACTAGGTAGTAGTGACTTAAAAACAATGGGTTATACTACAATACATTAATTATGCAGTTAAACTGTATATATTATATTTATGAAATCTACACTTAAACAAGACGATGAAAGTGGTCTTGTTTAAGTGTAGATTTTGCGTGGGTTTTATTCATATGTACAGGAACAATGTAGGCACAGCAACAGTGATTTTAGCCTGGGCCCTTCTTGCTGCCATTAGACAAATTTAGTAATAACATTGCTCAGTCTTAATTTAATCCAAAGTAATGCCAAAGAAAACATGAGTGTGTTTATCACAACTGAGTGGCCTAGAAAACCACCGAGGATTTCTTTGGGGTTTCCAGAAATTGAAATCAATCTCCTGCTCTTGGGCACCGCCTCATATTGAGGGAATAATGTCAATTCATGTCTTTCAAAATACCAATCCAAACAGTGGGCAGACTGTTTCAGTTGATCTAAAACAAACACATTCACTGTGACAAAACATTGTGTGGCTTGTGGTGCTGCCTCTTCTCTAGTGGGTAACATAGCAGCCCGAGGTACCAATACATATGTGCGGATCATGTGTCTATTATAATAACTCATCTATGACATAAAATGGCCTCTTTTAGTATGAGTAAAAAAGGTTTATGGTGTGTTATTCTGCACAATAGGCACGTTTTTAAGGAGCCGCAACACTGGGGTTTTCCTTGCAATCACGTGAGAGCGCGGCTCGCCGGGTCACATGGTCCAGCAGCGCCGCGCCGCCCGGAGGAGCAGCAGCCCTGCGCCGCACTGGAGAGCAGCACCTCGCCGCCGGGGGACGGGGTCTATCAGGAGGGCACTGGCAGAGAGCAGAGGCCACAGACATCACATATGACCGCTCATCCCTGCTCCGGACCCCCTCGCTTAGGTAAGCCATCGCGCAGGGTCTCTGTCCTGATCCCATTCACTCTGCCATTGACACGCCGGCTGTGCGCTGTCGCTGATTTAGGGTTTGGGGGTTTGTTTTTCTCTGAGCACAAAGCGCGATGCCATCAGATGTCACAGTGCGTGCGCTTGTGCATCACTTCCCGGCGTGAGCTGCATTCTTGCGAACTAGTGATGATTGAATGCCCAGCCCGCACGCCCGCTGGTGCCACTGGGGTCTGATCGGGTTGGCATCGCATTGAACCGCAGGTCGTTTTTCGTTTTCTGTAAATGCATTCCGCCACATTGGACGTGGGCTTTTTGGCGGCGGTCCGGCTCAGCACCCGGGCGGGCAGCTAACGTGTACCGTCTCGGCGCGGATGCAGTTGCGTGTGTGTGGCGGCGCTGGGTGGAAGATGGCACGGCTGTGTTCAACTGCAAAACCGAGCTGCTGCCGATCTCATTCATCCGAGATGGAGGGCGACTGTGTGTCTGTCTCTGTCTCCAGCAGATGCTTGCACTGGCATGCAGTGAGCTGTTGTGAGTTTGATCCGTTTCGTGTTCATTTCCTGCCACATGCTTGGGAGAGAGGTGCTATGCTGGGTACTAGCTGGCTTTGCATGCTAATCTCTTTAAAGCCTAAGCTTTGTCAAGGTGTTCACTGATCTAGCTGCACACATCACTAGGACATTACAAAGGGCCGTGGTATATTGCATTGCTGGCAACCCTTGTGTGTAATTGAAGACAGAAGGGTGCATTATAAATCCAGCCCTTTATCATTTCAAATACACAGGGCAGGTTTTTTTTTTAAGTTAATTGGTAGGTGGTTCAGTTCAGAATAGTGCAGTACCTGCTGAAATGAACATGTAACTACAAATGGCTTAAAGACACACAGCCCACATTTATAGAAACTATATATGATATGAGTATGTTAGTGTTCTTTATGTAAGTGCAGTTTTTTAGCTCTCCTTGGAAAGTGCAGTCAGGTTGTGTTTCTTTAGTATGTTTACAATTGCATACACATGTATGTGAAAAGTTAGGACTTAAAGTTACTTATGCAGGAGAAATACGTGCGTCTTAGGGGTAAATGAGGGGACGGAAAAGGGCATACACAGTGAGTTTATAATATGATCAAGCAATTGGACAGTGGTCTGATTACAAGAAAACACAATACTGCACTTGCGCAGTTTTATACTGCAAAACAAGTACTAGAGTTTCCAGTGTCTAGGGTTTCCATGACAGAACAGAGCAGGTTAAGATGTTGTTGACAGCTATGATTGTGAAAAGCAAAGCCAGGTTTCCTTGGTTGGATGGTATGTTTGTTTAGTCTTCCAGAAGAGAAGTAGTCTGTTTGTTTGGTAATTTTGAATGTATTTATCTTTCCTAGACGTGTGTTTAAATATTGTTAAAGCTCTATGTAGTCAATGGATCAACAAAAGAAACCATGGATTTATATTATGTTGATTAAATATTTTATAGTGTGTCTGACTGACTGACATTTACTCTGACTTTTCAGAATCACTATACGTCATATTTTCCAAATATCACTTAATGCACGATTTTCAAAACATTAGGTTTGGGAAAGCGGGATATTTCTGGTCTGTTAAAGGATTAGTCTTATAATAAAGGATTTTATCTAACATATCGAGGGAGATTATGAGGTCTAGTCAGTGAGTTATTATATGTTAAGCTTTTAAGTTTAGCATATGTCTGACAATCTTAAATGCTTATACATATTAAAAGGCAAACAGCATGATTTTCAAAAGGGACATGCGGGTCATTTAAGAAACTCCTTTTAAAGGGTTTCTATAAAATCCATCCACTTTCTGGACCTGAAAATATATAAATTAAGTAATTTGATTACATAAATTAGGCTTCAAAACTCACTTTGCATACAAGGTTTTTATCTTGCTCAAGTGTGACAACAGTGCCCCCATGAGAAAGTGCTTTTCTGCCTGTCTGTGGACTTTCATGCAACATTTAAAGGACACGCTCTTCTAGTGCCATGTAAAATTGTAAATGTATTGTTGGAAAACAAAACTAAAAAATCATTTGAAAAGTCATGAAAGCACTTTTCATTTAGTTTTTCTCCATGAAGTATTATTTCTTCATAAATGGGAAGTGCAATACCTTAATTTTATTACACACAGCATTCAAATAATGATTTACATTAAATAGCATAAACTGTTGATTGAATGCAATTACACTAACTAGTCACTGAATCTCGGGGAAGACTATGTCATAGTATTCTGCATAAGTGGACCCTTTATAGCTTATAACTCCAGTCATTCAAGTGTCAAAACAACAATCTTCCTTCCCCAAAAGTAGCAGTATGTTTCTGACAGTTGACTGTGTTCTTGCTCAACACAGGCTTGCAATGTTGTTTTTCCCAGGCTTTGTGGTCTACTAAAGGGTCATCTAGGGGTCACAACATGGTGATTGAAAATAATACAAAACAGAATTTACTTTCACAACCTTTGGGTAACCAGTTAATACCACTGTTTAAGCATGTTCAGTGTGTCAAGGAATTCAGCTTGCAATCTCAAACCATGTTTCCCCCCGCCCCTCTTACAGTAGTATTAATCTAGGCACAACCTGTTGTTTTTTTGTAGTTTTCTGCATTCATACCAGTGTAAGTCAGAAAGTGACTTCATTAAAGTATTTGGTGTAGCTTTTTGGTTTGTATCACACCTCAGCAGTAGCCAATTATATTTTAAAGCATGTTTTCATGAAAACTGACATGGTCAGGTGTAAACCTCTTGCCAGCAGATGCGGTTTGACCCCGATCAATATTGCCTTTTCTGAAGGATTTGTTTACATCGAATCAATACTTTTTAATTGTTGTTTTCGATACTGCGTTTCTTGCGTTAACTTCCTATAAATCTAACCACCCCCTTTTCCTTTCTGTTTCTCTCCATGCTTACTGGTATTGCACAGTAGACGTCTATATGCAGAAATCAGCTGTACGAAAATAACAGGAAAATAGTACAAATTAGTTCAGGTTTAAAATCCACTGCTTGCAGTTATAAGCATACCATTAGTACCAGAAGCTGTGTCTGACTAAATTAGGAATTTAAAGGGCTATAAGGTCAAGTAAGGTTTGTGTCCCAGCCAGTGCATAATTGGAAATAATCCCAGTGCCAGCCTTCCAGTACAGTGATTTTACAGACGTGTAACAGGATTTGCAGATGGTTATTTAAAAGAAAAGGCATAGCCACTGTGACTCTGCGACTAGCCTGGGTCCATATGAGTGTAAAATATCCAGGGAAATTGCTGTAATTCTAGCCCAGTAAAGCCCACCACACCATGAAGATAACCATTGCAGTAATCTTAGCCATTAGATCCCATCCGAGGAAATGATAGTCTTGATGTAAAATATATTTTTGTAACTGGCAAGTAACATGAGGAGAGCTTAAAGTATAATATAAACATTAAAATAAAATAAGTCATTTTAACTTTTGTCATTACAATCTGTGAACTAAAGTGGTTAAATAATATGTATAAACTTTTTGTTGTATAATTCTGTGTTTTTGAATGATGCTTTTACTATGTTAAATTAAGGTAGTTTCAGATTGAATTGAGAATAACAACTACAGGTGTGCAGAGCTGTGTGGTTTGAAGTCACTGCAATAACTTTAAGTAAATACAGAACTTATTGGGACTTTGGTATCAAAGAAATCCTAGCAATATTGATTTTTTACAAGGTGGTATTTGAGGAATTCATAGTATATCAATAGTTGTTCTTTTATTTTTTAAACAAGCGCAGATAATCTTGTTTTTCCATACCTGTGTCACTATGTATTCATCACCTTTGTACACCCATACTAGTGCACACAGCCGTGCGTACACAGAACGCTAAGATAACTGTAGGATGTGTCTTATGACTGTAGTTACCCTTGAGCTTCTCTGTACTAAAATATTTGCACTTTCGTAGTTGATGGACTTTGCAGATAAGAAATACATGTGAGTTGTACAAGGCCATCGAAACTGTGTTTTTGTCCTGGATAAAAGATATTGTTGATATTGTAGACTGGGCGGACGATGTTAAAGCAAAACGAATATTAAAAAAGCTTTCCATTAAAATAATCTTTAAATGTTAAGAGCACTAATTGTGCATTGTGTTTATGTCAAAGCCTCTTCAACGCGGTAATATTACTATTACAAAATACAGTACTTTGAACTGCCTAAAGTTACAATGTCTTGTTGAAAGCATGATTCAAAACTGTGTTCCTCAAGCAATGATGTACACGATTGATGGCTGACTTTATAATCCAGATGCAAAAATGTTCCACCCATTCTTTAATTTGCGGGTAGTTATATCCAAATTGGGTGAATGGTATAGGAATTACACCCATTTTTATATGTGGTGCCCCCAATTTTTGAGGCTCAAAAGTATTTGGTCAAACTAGCATAATCATGAATTAAATTGTGAGTTGCAATACTTGGTTGCAAATCCTTTACAGTCAATGACTGCCTGAAGTCTGGAGCCCATAGACATCACCAGATGCTGGGTTTCTTCCCTGGTGATGCTCTGCCAGGCCTGCACTGCAGCTGTCTTTAGTTCCTGCTTGTTCTTGGGGCGTTTTGTAGGGATGCACCTACAAATGAAAATTCTTGGCCGAAACCGAAACCGAATATAATGAAACACTTGGCCGAAGGCCGAATACCGAATACCGAATGCGGTTTTTCGCATTTATTTCCATTTATTTTGCAAATTCTTTCACCGTTGTATAAATTAAATAGTCTAAATGTGCTTTTTACTATTTTGTCTTGCTTTTCAAAGACAAAATCAATTACAAAACTACAATTTAAAAATATGTATTTAACACAGAACATTAAACACTGTGCCAACAAAGCACAATATAACTTAAAATAAATAAATTAGTAAAATACAAATATTTTTATTTGGCCATTTTGAGCCCCCCTTCTTGAATAGCCTATATTAGGCCTATAACTGACTGAGGGTGCATAAATGTTAAAACGTGGCAATTATTCAGGTAATTAATCAATCACTATAACAAAAGATAATTGTACACCTGTATAGACTAGACGGGTGTGTATGAGGGAAAAGGATCTGGATAGAAAAAAACATGTTCTCACACCGTTTCTACTTGCAAGTGTTAAAAGGTCTTCTATCAAAACACTGCATTCTGTTGAATTATACTACTTGCTAGTAGAGGCGGGAGCATCGTTTTCAAATGAATCAATCACATATGCAATAACATGGCAGCTAATGGGGATCTGTATAAACACACTAACAAATGAGAAGTGGTGTTATATGATGACATTATTGCTCTTCATACTCCTCTTCCTCTTCAGTGCTATTCCCTTCTCTGGGCCTCTGCACGTCATGAAAAGGATTTCATTGGATTGGCTAGATATTCAGAGTCACGGTCTGTGATTGGGTAAAAAATATATAATCTCTAGGGATGATGACAGACAGTGACGTCCTTTCCATGGTCAATACCACACGCCAGCAAAGACGTGATGTTAACAAACCGCATGTCTCTTTCGCAAATCGTTTCAACATAAATGAATTCATTGTAATTGATGCAATTTATGAAAACTTATCTAACACAACAACTTTGTTAAATATCTATGTAAAAATACATTATTAGAAGACGTATGGAAATGCCATAATAATAGCGGACCTGTCGACTCTCACGCATGTTGTGTGAGACTGTTGCGTCGTGTATTATTGTTTCCCGACATTATCACAACGTTTTATTGTCACAATTTCAAATTAACTATAAAGGTTGTGACTATTTGTTTTATAAAGGAATATTTTGCAATTACAGCTGTAATTGACCGAACAATATGTTTTTCTTTTTCATTTTTTATACATTTTCATTCAATTGCCAGCTTAGCAATGTGAGCTGCAACAACAATGCCTTAACAATAGCGTCCTTGTGGCAATGTTTTCCGGTCACAACAGCGAAATACAAAATGTATAAGACCTATCTAGCTAGCTAATTTATACAGTCTACTTCACTAAACGACTGACTTTTCCTCTCCACACCACACACACACTGCTGCTCTGTGTTCAGAAACAGAACTGTGCATTCGAGTTCCAGCGAATACAGAATGAACAGCATTCTGGCTGTTATTTGATCGCGTCATCAAAAACATCATTGTTCGGTAAAATTTATTCAGTCTTTTCACTTATTCACTTAATTTCGGTTACCGAACATTTGGTGCATCCCTAGCATTTTGCCTTAGAAATTAAAACAAACCAATCAGAGAGATGGCAAAAACATTAGGTGTGGCCAAATCTGCTATTTGTTACATTCTTTGTTGTGTCACTGTCCAAATATTTAAGAACCTAACTGAATCAACATTGTTGCCATCAATTTGTGTTTGTTTGTTAGTCGTAAAACAAAATAATTTTTCATTTTAATATACAGTGCCTAATGAAAGTCTATACCTCCTTGAACTTTTTTAACCTCTTGCTGTGTCAGTGCCTCAGTGTTTCATGCATTTAAATTGGGATTTTTTCCACTGATCTACACACCATACTGCACACTGTTAGAAGGAAAACATTTTTATAGTCTGCACCCCCCTCAGTTAATACTTGGTGGAAGCACCTTTGACAGCAATTACTCTCAAGCTCTGTCAAGTTCCTTGTAGAGCGTTGATAGATGGCAATCGTCAAGTCAGATTTTTGATTGGATTTTTAGGTTTAGTCTCTGACTGGGCCACTCAAGGACATTTACCTTTTTGTTCCCTAGCCACTCCAGTGTAGTTTTGGCTGTGTGCTTCGGGTCATTGTGACTTCTGTTCTAGTTTCAGCTTTCTTGCAGAGATTAGCAGGGCAAAGACTTTTCTGTACTTTGCTACATTCATTTTCCCTTCTATGCTGACATGCTTCCCAGTCCCTGCAGATGAGAAACATCCCCATAACATGATGCTGCCACCACCATTCTTCACAGCAGGGGTGGTGTTCTGTGGGTGATGCACTGTGTTAGGCTTGAAATAATCTGAATCAGTACAATTTAACACAAGGGGGAGTAGAATTTCTATGGGCACTCTATGTATTTTAGGTGCTTACGTGGTTTTCCAATCCTTATTGCGCTTGTTCATAGTGTGGCCACCTACTGCATTTTTCAGGACAATGATTGTTCTGCAGGAGATGGAACGTGTCGTACCGATATTTATTCCCTGTCCATTGCTCAAATTATTGAGGAAAAAATAAACGATGACACCAGGAATTATTTAATTTTATTTTCTCCAGATAAGGACTATTGCTCTTAGTAAATAAAAATAATACAACTGTAATCTGAACATTTACTGGTTGGTGTGTTTTTTATATTTAATTTGAGCTAACCAATTTTATATTGGCAACTTTGTGTACTTTTTACTTTATTATGTTTGTTTGATTCCCAAGCACAAAAGATAAATATTGCTAATGTCTTTAATATTTACTCTGGAGTATGTGTCTAACTATTTCTAACTATTTAAGTATTTTCTTTTAAAGTAAAACTGTGCCCAATTTTAAGTTCATATTTTGTGTGCTGTTTCTGTATCCCACTCTTTTTATATTTTATGTTTTTTTCTCTCCATTATTGATCAGCTACATGTTCTTCCAGCCCTTGTCCAGTTTTTATTTACTTTAAAATGCACCTTAACAGTGGAAAAACATGGAAGAGAGAGCACATAAGTATCCCCTTTTCTTTGTTGCTATAATATATGGTAATTTACCTTTGATTGAAAATTTCATTTGTGCACATGCATTAATACAGTAACTGCATCATAAAACCACTGTGTGTAAGCCATGAAACCGGTCAAAATATGAAGAATTCGGAATATGAATAACGGCAATGGAATATGAAAATATATATTTGCATTATTACTGTACCAAAGATGTGTGGGCTTTTATGCTGTATCATGGATTAACTGAACATTAGTTCATGTTAACACCTTATTTAATCTAATTAGTTGAAAACTTTGCTTGTTTCCAGGTTATCTTTTCCGAAACAGGTTGAAATGGAGATTAAAAACACAGAAGTGAAGAGATGTGGTTGTTTTCTGTTTTCCCAGCAAGAGCTGACTGTAGCAGGTGACAACTGCTTAGCGAATTATTAACTGGTGGTATTTCTGGCAGCGCTGCAGTGTGTATAGTGTACGTGACTGGGTGTGACTTCCAGTCTTTATCAGTCGAACACTTAAAGCAATTTTTTTGGAAGGCCCTTATCAATCTCAGTACGGACAGTTTTGGGCATTTTCATTGGGTCCTAGGATCTTGTTTTGCTGCATACATGCTACAACAACCAAGCAAACTTTTTTTTTTTGTATTTGATCATCAGCAGTAGTATATTACACAGTAAATAAGTTTTCACTTTCTGTTATGTAATGATAGGGCAAAGACCACAGGGTTATACTGTTAGTATGAATTAATCCCTGCAGAATGGCATAGAGGATGGTGAACCTTAAACAGAAATGTTGTCTCTGAGAGATTAGTGTGAAAGACTGTGCTTCTCTTGAGAAATGGACCTCTCATTCAGTCCTGAACTTGAAGACACCTCACCCTCAAATGTAACCTGGACATTGGTGAGTCAAGGAAAAGTACATCTCTCTGGTTTTGCCATTCGAAAACTTTTCAGTTGTCGGAACACACAGCTTCTTTTTTGCCCTGTCTGCTTTACCTTCTTTCACGTAGTGACATACTTGTTGTCAAATCAGTAAATACATTTTTACAGTAAGCCATCTTACAATCAGTAGTTCTACTTTAACAACAGTCTTTTCTTTTAGATTGACTGTCACCTTGCCATCTCAAAAGCATGTCAAGCATTTAAATTGAATAGTACATTAATGAACAGTTCCTCAATAATTGTTCAGTCTGTCCTTGTGGGTCTTTAGCATTTTCACTGGAGTTGCAGTTACTCTGAATTGTGTGTTTTGCAAGATTTGAAGCAATAGCATTATACAATTTAACAGTTAATTTGTTTGTTTTTTCCCCAGTCTTTATACGTTTGGTTGCCTACATAATGTAGCTTATCACAAAATATGATACACTCAAAAGTACAAGGGTCAACAAAATCACATTTTTCAGGCTTTTGTAAGTATGTTGTTCAGAAATTAAAATAAGGATACTAAGTTTTCATAAGACTATTGTTAGAATTTTCAGAAATAGGGTAGCAACTGCAGATACCAAAGACTAATCTCTCCTTGTGATTATTTCAATGACATAAATCTGCCAAAAAACAAATATTCTTGAAATTGCCTCCTGTTCAGTATTTGCACACAAATACTGTATGTGGCTCAACTGTTTATTTGGTTTTTTTGATAGTTTGATTATTCAAATCAAAAAATAATATTAATATTGCAAAATGTTTGTAATCTAGATTTGATTGAATTACCGCAAGACCCTGTAATTGGACACACTGATGGTACTGGGCTTAGAGAACACACACTGTATGGTCTGTATCAGAATTCTCTTCAGTTTCTTCAGTTTTGCCTGTGTGGTTCCTATTTCTAGACTCTTCCTTGAATCCTTTCTGTTGTGTAGTCAGGTCTATGGATTTAATATAATGAGTTTTGCACCACTTTTCTGTCATTCAGTCTATGTAACTCCTTTTGTTTACTAATCAAAAATCCCCCTGTTGAGAGCACAAACTTCTTACTATATTAATAGAAATGAGCCTCACCACTAATCATCTGTTCCTGCCTGCTGCTAGAAGTAGTGTGTCGCCTACATTTTTAGTTCCTTTTTCTTTTTCAAAATAAGTGACAGAATTGGGGCCTAGGCAGTGTATCCTCATTAAAGTTCTTCCTCTGAGGATTGGGCTTTCTACACAAGCCTGTGCTTGAAAATACACCAGTACAGTCTGTAGAAGTTGTCCTGAAGAAAAACTGATTTTGGTTCCATTGTTCCTGATCCCATGGTAACTACTGTGATAAAAAGACAAATCTTTTGTAGCCCAGTTGTTGTTTTTGAAACAGTCACTGCTTGATTGCTCTGTACCAGGGCTCCTGTGTGTACATAATTACAGTATGTGAGCTCTGGAAGAGAAAGTTGTTCAGTTAAGTATTAAAGGTTTGTGTCATGCAATTAAATCAATTTTTTCGATTCCTTCTACCAGCACCACCCACCTGCTCCCCTGTCATGGTGTTTCTGATTAACTGTGGGGGACTAACACGTCTGTCCTTTCTGCTCTGGCATCGCATGCATTTTACATAATTTGTGGTTTGATAAGAAATTTGAACAGTTATCAGCATGAATTGTAAAAGAGATGGGTTAAGTTGGTTACAAAGTGATATTGATTTATGTACACATGATCTATTATGGGTGTGGAAAGTGGATATGTAATACCTTTTAATATGAACTGCTTTTATTTTTGTATTTGCAGTACTCCCAACAGCTTCCACTTTCCTTTGTATACACCTGTGTGTTTGGCCTTCAGAAAATGTCTATCATTTCAAGTGGTATGATTAAAATGTCATAACAAAACCACATCAAACAAAGCAGCATTAAACACGTGGACAGAAAAAGAGACAAAATAAAAATTCTCCTCTTGTAGATGACATGTACAGTTCCCCTGGGAGGTTGAGCCATACCTTTATCACACTTCTATCAGTACAGCAAGCCCATCTGGACAAAAAGGGTCTGTACTTGTCTATGTAACACTGTGGTAATACAGCCTTGCCCATGTCAATTTTTCACTTAAAGAATGGCTTTTGGCACAACTTTTGGCAAACTGTATGAAAACACAGCCATAAGTAAGATGTCAGAATCTCAAGCACTTTTTGTAGTGAAGTGAAAGCTTGATTTCACAGGTCATTTTGAGATGGAGAAGCATGTGTGAAAGGTTCTATTAAGTGAAATATGTGTACTTTATTCAACAGTCACCTTAACAATGCAAGGTGGTGAAAGTCAAAGAGAAAAAGTTTTTGATGTTTAGTTATATGCAAGTGCACGTTTTGGCTAGTTTGACAAATTTGCTTTCGTAAATAACCCAAATCTGAGCTTCACTACATCAGTGTTCATATTTAAATATAATTTGAATGATGATGATGATGATTATTATTGTTATTATTATCAGAGCTTTTATTTATCATAACCACAGGGTTAGTGCAAACTGACATGTATTGGAGGTGAGTCAGATGCTGTACAACATTGATAGGAGCTTACAATGCATAACATAGCCTCTGTTCTTCAGTCATTTTGTTTTTCTACCAAATTAGCAATCTAAATCAGATGTAATTTACATGCTTAATATCAAAGAAGCATCTGAAGCCTTATGCTACATGGTAGACTACTGCTGGCAGTGCAGGACCCCCTGATGGCTTGTCAGAAATGGTGCTTGTGATAGACTAATTATCTAAAAGTAGCCTGTTTAATCTAAAAGTGGTAGTATTTTTTTCCCAGTTGTTTTGACTGGCATTAATATTCATATTGAAAAAATAAGCACTGAGTATTTTTTTTTTTATTATTATTAATTAGTGTTGCATGGTCATAAACTGAACACACTTGGATCATATTTAACAGTGTCATTTAGCCTAATTAGGCTAGTGCTACTATTTCCTCTTACAGTTTTTCTTTCCTACTAATGCAAGATCTTATCTTGAAACCATACATTGTCAGTTAATGCCATTAAGGGTATGTTCAGCTTGGATAGGTATGCAGTCAGACGACTTGCCTTATTGGCCTCCCACTGATGAGAGTTTTTCTTGCCTGAGCCTGTTTTCTGCTAAATGTATCTGTGCTGCTGTTCTCTCAGTATTTCTGATTTATCTTTTCCACTTAATGTAAGAATTTCATTCAAAATAATTTGGGTCAGTTTAGTCAGGAAGTCAATGGTTGGGCAGTGGATGTCTTTTTAAATGCTCGTTAAAAACGTTCCATCACACTATTATTTCGTACTAAGAAATGAAAGCTGAGAACTGATTGGCAGTGTGGTTTTGACTGCACATCTGTTGGTTTCCTTTCACTTATGTTTAATGTCTTGAGAATAAGCGAGCACCTTTAACTGTTGCAAGTTGTTGATTTAGTAGATCACCAAGTTATTTTCTATGCATAGCTTCAGGTGTTTTTTATCAGGAATACAACACTGCAATGAGACACTGACGGAGCCAGTTTTCTCTTTAAAAATGTATCAGTGGAGTTTGGAAGTGTGTCAGGACTTATTCTGTCAGATGTAGAATATAGCTAGATTGCGGTAACAACCATTTTAGGAAAGTAGAAGGACAACCTAATGCAGAATATTAAGACTTTATCCACCTTCAGTAGTGTTAGAAAGAAGAACAGTAAAGCGACAGCAACACAAAACCACTTTCACCAGCTTCCTGACAGAATAGTTAAATTTAAAGATGATACTCTCAACTGTTCAAAACTGTACTTCATCTTGTCCTCCATGAATCAAATTTATAATTAAAACACCTTGATGAGGTTACTCTGTACTGTGAAGGTAAATGCATTAGGTCTACATCTTGGTTCTTCGGTCGCAATTTCTTCAGTAATTTGTGATCAACTTCTAGTGCATGTTTAGAATTATTCCCTGTGTTTTTTGCTTAGATGAAATATCTGTATATCTCATTTAAAGCATAGTGTTGAAGTGTGCAAAGGAATTTTACAGTATTTGTATTACACACTATGAAGCAAGTTGATGAACGAATAGACCAAATCCAGTGACTGCCTCACTTCCACAATTCTTTCTGTCTGGATTTGCTTTCATGTATTTTATAAAACTGCTTTTTACAGGAATGTTAAAGGTAGGGAAATGGCAACATAGTAATATTGTTGAAAAGGCCACTCTGGGCACATACACAGGGATTTTATAAAGGTTATTATTTGGAGAGAGAAAAAAACTTTCTTTGGACAATATAGGCATGGGGAAAAGAGTAATTTTCACTCTAATGTCAATTCTGGAGAGCTTTAAAGCTTTGAGTCCTGATATTAATGTAGGAAGAAAAAGAAAAACAGTGGCCTACATTATTTAAATGTTATTCTTTTTGCAGAATAAACAATTCTTAATTTGAACTTTGTATCCCTGGATTTGTGATTGTTCTGCACATGTCAAAAAGTCTGCACTGAAATGGAAGCAGATAGTGGGTTGAGAGGGACAAAGGAAGAGCAGGGTTTGACCCGGTTCTATAATAAAAGAAATGTTAATTGTGTAGTTCTCTTCACTGTTCTTCAGTTCAATATAAGGCTTCATGTTGAATGAATACTTTGATATAGATTTCTGCCCTTGGGCCATTTTGATACCTTACTTTAATGTTTTTCATCAAAATATGTCACAACATATCTGATGATTTTACATAGATTTGCAGGCTGAAGATGCAAGCAAATTACTGTCTGTTTTTTCCGCTCCTTTCCTCTCAGTATGTCAATGATTCCACCATGACATCACATTGACGGATCGTGTGCTTGCCTGAGGGGGGCTGTAACTTCAAAAGCAGTCAATGTATGTCTACTGCATTGACAGCATTAACACATACTGCCCCCCCCCCCCCATTAGGTTTAGCTATAGTTTGCTTTAATAGCTGTAAAGTTCAATCAAGATCAGATTTAATAATTCTACTAATTTTTCTCTTTTGAATATTTGTAATGATGGAAGAACAGTGGCAGTGCAAGAAGGCCATGATTGGGGTCAGATAAATGCAGGTTCCTCCTTGCTATCAGGAACAGAAGATGAGCCTGCTGATGGCTAAATGCATCATAAAAGCTAGCAGGGACTTCACAAAACACTGAGGTTTTCTACAGGCTGTGTAAATATCACCCAAGCAGACTAAGATTCACACCTTGATGTTTTTTAAATCATTGTCAGTGTCTGGTGTACCAAAACTCACTCGTTTATTCTGCTGTTGTATTTGCAAAATGAGCATTTTTAACAAGTATGGTACAATAATTTGACACGCTCAGTCAACATGTATTAAATCATATAGGTTGAAGCTGTAGATTTGATTTTATACATTGCATGTAGTTCAACCACAAAATAAAAGCATTTAAATAAGAATAAGAAGATACATTTTTTTAAATAAAAACATAATACTGAATTTAATGAATAGTTAAATATAGATACAGAGAGATATAAACTAATGGTACTTTCAGAAACATTTAATTGTGAAGTATTAATCTTGAATTTTTCCTCAAAAGACTGATCTTTTGAAGGTCTCCAATCTTGTGAAGGTTTCAAGCATAGAAAAAAACTACAATTAATCAAGTGTCAAATGGTTTCTTAAAATAATCAAGACCATGACCTCTTTGGCTGTCCTCATTCTTATCATAATAAGCAAAGCAATTTTGCAGTTGTGCACTAACCAAACAAAACAATAACTGTAAAATCACATGGAAGGTTTAATACTGTATTAACCTAGTATTTTTCAAAACTGTGTTTTTGCTTTTGAAAGCCTTTTTATTCTTGCTTTCTGCCAAAAACTGTTTTAATTACAGCAGCTTTGTAGCAACAGTGCCTTGTAGTCCCTTTAATGTTCATTTGAAATAAACAATGCAGAATAGCTAAATCTTGTGGTACAGGGGCAGGACTTCTTATGTTTTACTCTTTTCCTAAAGTATTAGCGAGGACAGTTATCCTGGTGTATATTTTTATGTGGTCTCCCTGGAGCCTTTAGGACTTATTTTTAATGTAGGCCAGGCATTTGCTAATGTTCTTGGTCTGCTGGTAAAGGTGCTCTCATTCAGAAAATTAGATTTTTCCTGAATTTTTTGGTTTAGTGTATTTTGTTTTGTTGTTTTTATAAAAGTGTATAACATATTGTAGAAACTATATAGTCTTCAAGTATCAGAAATATTTTTAATCTCCAAATATATACTAAATGTAGGCTTAATACCTTTCAAATATATGGATATGTGTACTGGAAAGGATGTTCCATTTGTAAAGTTATTTTTCTGCAGAAATATCTAATATCGTGTTCAAGTTTGGGGAGAAATTTGTTTCTAATAATTTCAAGTAGCACAGATCACTGTAAAATGATTTTGTTACAGTGAAACTGAAACACACAAGCATTGTTATTCCAAACATGGTGGTATTATTCTTACGCTTTCACTTTGATAGTGAGTTCCTAGTGAAAAAAGGGTGCTTTCGCCAACCTAGACTGAAGAAGCGAGTGAGATACAGTAATCAGTGACAGCCATTTAAAAACATAGACTATAGCATGGAAATGGCATACTCACTGAGCTGCAGTTTCAATCCTATTGACAGCTGTAATGGTGAGTGCAAAAGGAGAGATAAGAGAGAGAGGGCTGGCTGCCAAACAAGATGATGTAAAGTGCCTTCAACTAAAAAAACAACATACTATTATGCTCGGGTCCTCTCAATCCTGGGAAATGTTTACAGCTTCTCAAGCTAGTGAAACCTGTATTTTTTGTGACATTTTCAATGATTTACTATTTAGCTCTTCTTAGTTTTTATAAAGGTCTTGTGAAATATCAGTCTGGCTCTAATAAAGACCAGTTAAATTTTTCCAGGAATGTCAAACAGTATCTCTAATACATTTTCCTTGCACAATTTGGAAGGTTTAAGGCATAACATGTTTTCACTGACATTTTGGATAGGTTGACAAAAATATACTACTTATTACCACTCACCAGCATCTTTCCTGTTATTTAGACATGTTATAAAATAGTAACATTTTTTTCTTCTTTTGTCATTAAGGGAGTAGAAACTTTTAAATTACTTATTTTTGCCTTTTTTGTGTGATGAAAATTATTATGTTTTCTGACAGGAAGATACATCAAATCTATCCCTTTCCAGGCCTTAACCCCTATCTTACCAGGGCAACACAAGGTGCTTCATTGCATTTCAAATCACAGGCTTTGTGGCAGACTGCACTTTCACAATTTGAAGGCCAGCCAGTAAGCCTAGGAGGTCTTTAGAAAATAGGCCCTTATGGTCCAGGGAAGGAATAGCACACAACCACCACACATAGCTACAAACCAGAAGTGCATAACAAATAAAAGGACTACAGTCACTTTACACAAAGGGTTATAGATGTCTGTAACACGTTCCCCACCATACAATTCTTCAAAAAAAGTATTTAAAATATCTCCCTAAAATGACTCTGTTGACCAGGGCTACAAATTCCTTACACCAAACACCCAGTGGCTACCCAGTTTTTTGCAGGGAAAGGTTTGAGATTCATATCAGGGATTTTAAAGGGTTCATATGACCCTGTTGGTATAATATTAACTACCTCTGCTTATTTGTCAGGATCTCCTAGTGGCTGAATATGATTACATTTTTTTCAAACGTTTGCATTCTGCAGAACCATTTAAAAATAAAGCTGCTTTTTCAAACGCCTGTCCTTTTGGAAGCTATGGAAAATGCTTTTCCTAGAAGGTGTCATAGTGTCAGGGGTCACAAGGTCCCTTCTGATGATGAATGTGAACATAGTCCTGTCATTGTTTGTCCTAATATATGATGGGCTAAATAAAGGCAAAGAGGAGACTATGTGGGGACTTGATCCAAGTCTTCAAAATCATGAAGGGCATCGACCACATCAAACCAGCTTTTCCAGATCAGCAGGGACACACGCACCCGGGGACACAAATGGAAATTGGGCTTCAAGGCATTCAAGACAGAAAGCAGGAGACACATCTTCACACAGAGAGGCATCACAATCTGGAACAAACACCCCAGCGATGTGGTTTAAGCGACAATTTGGGAACATTTAAAAATAACTAATAGTTATTAATGGACACCAAACGAGCACAATGGGTCGAATGGCCTCCTCTCGTTTGTAAACTTTCTTATTTTCTTATAACTGCTCATAAAGCTGTCACTGAGATATTAACACTTTGTTATATTTATTCTATGGGCACCAGTTTTGATGTGGTTTGTTTTTGGTTGTTTCAGATTGAGACCATGAACTACGTGGGTCAGCTGGCTGGCCAAGTGTTGGTGACGGTGAAGGAGCTGTACAAAGGCATCAACCAGGCCACCCTGTCCGGCTGCATTGACGTTGTCGTCGTCCAACAGAGAGATGGCTCTTACCAGTGCTCCCCTTTTCATGTGCGTTTTGGAAAGCTGGGGGTCCTGCGCTCCAAGGAGAAAGTGGTGGGTAGAAAAGAAAAGGAAAATAATTTAGTCTTGGTTCCTGTTCAGTAGTTCATATTTTAGATCCTCCTACACAGTGCAGGGGTTCCTGGGAACTTACTATTTATTTTGTTCTCAGGCTTAAATGATACTTTAATTTGTTTGACTTCTGAAAGTGTGACATTCATTTGAATATTCACAGATAAAGTTTTGCGTGTTTTTCATAATTTGCTTTGTGAATCATCATGGAATTAATTTTATTGTATTGTATTTCCTAGCCTTTCAGACTACTGATAGTGCTGGTTGTTAAATGTGTCCCCAGATCATGTGGAGAAACTAAACGGCCGTCTCCACAATTTGCAAAGGCTTCCCAATCCAATGAAGACCAGCCTGTTTCCTATGCTGACATTTACTGTTCTGTATTATGGCATAATACTTGTGACCTTTACTACTAATTAAATATTTTTCCATCTGATATAAATTATGCATATAGCTTATGTAATGCCGTATGTAGTTTATTGAGTTCTTTGTTCTAAGTTTACATTTTGTCTGACTTATCATTGACGTTTGAGCCTATTGACCAAAATTCGAGTTTATTTCAGTTTCTGGGCGCGTAGGTGTTTCAATTATGTAGCTCCACATCCTCATATATCCTTCAGAGGAAGCAGGGTTTCAGTGAAAGCACGGCTGAAAATCCTTGGTGTTAGTGAGAACGTCAGGACCCTGCTGAGTTTCTATGGCAACAGATTTCAGTTTTTGTCTTCAAACAAGAAAGAAAAAATGGTTGCTCAGTGTGATGCAATTTATGTATATATAATTCCGGTACAGCACAATTAATGTAGGGGGAGTAGCTTGTAATACTTAAGAGGATCTGTCTTTAATAAATCATAAATAACTACAAAAGCAAATAGCTGCTGGCAATATTCATATTCATTGTTGCATGTACTACTATGAACTCAGAGGTCACAGTTTTGTTCTTCATGTTTGTACATTTCAAAATAATTGAACCCAATTTTCAGTTTTATTCCAATATAAAAGAATGTTTCAAAACATTCTGTGCCTAATATATAACAAACCACAAGAGACCACCGCTTATGCAGATGTTATAGTGCATGTTGAGTACATACAAGCAGCCAATATCAAAAGCTCTAGAGATTAATTTGGTCCTCGTTTAAGCTTTGGATTTTGCATTTAGAGGATACTGGATGCTGTCAATCACAAATCAAGCATTGTGCAGGCTCTAGAAAACTCCTTTGTAAATTTATTCTGGACATGTTCTCTACTGTATAGAATTGCAACACAAAACATTGTTTAGTTTATAAGGTTTAAGAAAAGCAAAATATATCTTCTATGTTTGAAAATAAATAAAAGTTTAAATTCATTTTCTTATATCCAAAAACCTCAATTATTTTACAGTTTTGTAGCTCATGAAGCAGAATTTTCTGGTCCATGCACCTTTTCCAGTTACTTCAGGGATTGCGTGTAGCAGTGTAACGACTTGTCCCTGTCAAAGGTGAAAGACAGTGGGTTCCAGCAACTTCCACTAAACTGCTGGTTGAAAAATATTGACTTTTTTTCTTGCAAGGGTTTTAGCTCAGATTTAAATTATTATGTTTTCTGTGTTTAAAAATAAGTAGTAAAAGAAGAAAGTCTGAGTGCCAGAAACCATCTGCAAAAATCATAAATTTACTGATCTTAAAGTATTAGAACAAGTATTACTTTGACTATAATACATTTATTTGAGTGACTGAGTGTAGTGATTGCTTATTCTTTGATATTCAGTTTTCAAATTTAAATGTGGCAATGCTATATCAAGAAAAAGGCATCACAGGATTTATGAATTATAGAAACTGGTAAACTGGACTAAAACTCTTTGAAGTAGCATTATTGATAGGGAGAAAATATCCCCTCAATAGACAGGTGAACAAGGAAATTTCAGGGAATGAATCTGAATAATATCAAAGAAGTTAATTCAACCATAACAAAGCGCTTCGGAGATGGACAGTCGGGAAGACTCATCTAAAGTTTTTCAAAAGAGCATACTATCATATAGACGATATGTTTGCTGGGCAATTAAATTACATCAGTGAGGTTACTAACGTACCCCAAACTTTATCTTTGTCATTTGTTCTCTATAGCCTTGGATGAAAATGTTTTATATAATAAAATGTTTTCTGTAATTCAACTGCACAGATTCTGCACTGAACCTGGCCTATTCATGTTATGCAGAGAGAGCAAGAGAGACCTACAAAATGTAAAAATTGTGTCAGAAATCATAAACTAAAACTGAGCAGATTGCTCTACCATTCTGTATCATTAAATTAGTGTTATAATGTAAGAGGAACACAGAAGGGACTCGCACAGGGCACCTCAATTCCATAATTCCATAATTGCTCATTCTTTATATTGTTTTCAAAATGTATTTAAACTCCAGAAGGCCCTTTAAGATGGAAACAGTGAAAGCTTTCTGCCTTGTTGCGGAGCCATTAACATTCATGTGAATCAACTCTGGTCATAAATTGCTTAGCAACGACAAAATAAAGCTGTAATGGTTCTTAAAGAAACAAATCTCTGTAGAGAACAGTAGGAAAATAAAGTATTTGTAAATAGAGCTGGGGTATTAAATCATCAGGCAAATAAAATGTTCTAATTAAGTGTTAAGTCGTCTGTATTGTTTATAGGCAAATGTTTGAAATATCAAATGTAATATTCAAGTAAAGTTTGCTTTTTGGTTAATGTTTGTACACACACACATGCACACACACGCACGCAGACACAGGGAGATCAGAGATCCTAAAAAGTAGTTTTATTTAGAAATATTTATTTCCCAGAGATTAAGCAACAATCTACAGAGCTTAGGATAATTACATTTAAGTATACTTTAGACACCTGTTTAAATTGCAACAGAAGATGAACTCATTTTGCATACTACATTTACTGTTATTCAGAGACCACTATATGAGGTCATATTTGCATTAGATATATTTCCTATGCACTTGGTAGACTTAATTTTATATAATGCATAGGATAAGTTTACAGTCTTGGGCAAGTGTTTGCACACCCTTTGCAGTTTTGGGTTGTTATCCCTGTACTATCATACTGTTATTTAACAGACATTATTACTCTATCTCGTTATCTGTTTATTCCTAGCTTGCAAATGCTTCTCAAAAATGATATGTAGTAAGTGGTATTGTCCTGTGATAGAAGCACAACAGTGACATTTAAAGAAATCCTTGTTACGGCGAAAGAAAACTGGATGCATTTTATGTATTTTGACTTATTGCAATCTATTGAGAATTTGTTGAAATAGGCTTGGCGATTTATCTGCATGTCTGCTGCTTCTGATTCCAACAATGCTTTTTTTTTTTGCATACTTAAAATATTAGAACATATTCAGTATACCACATTCTTCTATTTTGTATGTGTCTATAAATAATGATTGTATAGAATAATACCCACACTTACATACTTCACACAAGTTTTATTTAACCCACCAATAGATTAATGTTTCAATCTACTGAAGATTCTCCTCATCAAGATTAGGCGTATATAGAGAACATCTATACATCAGTCAAAACTGATAAAACATGAAGTGTAAACTAGTGTGAAATCTGTTATAGCTCTGCAAATATGAATTGGCATTAGATTATGACAACTGCATTCTGATGCATTTGCAGTTAAACGAAAGAGCACTTTAAAACCTCGAGGCAATATTCTCTCTGACCCGTATTGTTAACATCCACTATTGGACTTATTTTTCCCACTGGCGTGAGGAGACCGGTATAATTAAGTGACACTGTCATCTCGGCTCAACCATATACTAATTGCTGAATCACAACAACAGCCAAGAGGACTTAGTCGTCAGAGGTGACCTTTTTACTCAAATGTAAAAGGGATTATAGTAATGCAAATGAATGTAATAGCTGTGGAATCCCTCATGTCCTTTTTTTTCTTACTCACAGATTGACATAGAGATTAATGGCGAACCTGCTGAGCTTCACATGAAACTGGGTGACAATGGAGAGGCATTCTTCGTACAAGAAACGGAAAAGAAAAATGTAAGGCTTTTAATGTTTTTTTTTATTGTATGAGTGTTATGAACATGCATGATGACCACTAGGATTACTTTTGAATGCTTGTTCTTTAAAGCAAGAAATAATTACATAATTAATCTTCATGTAAAATGTTTTGCAATACCTGTGTATACCATAGTCTCTACTGAGTCAACCTTGTTGTGAGTTAGATTTCATGGAACCTTCTCTAATGAAAGGCCTTTGATTCACGCTTTATCTAGGAGATTGTTCCAGCTCACCTGGCGACCTCCCCAATCCCAACTGAGGAGCAGATGTTCTGGAACCTAGAGAAGCATTTGGCGAGTTCTGGAATGGAAGACAGGCAGGCTCAGATCTCGGAGAACTCCACCAATAAGAGCATGGACACTGAGAGCTTGGTGCTCAACATTGGCTCTGTGAAGAAGAAGAAACGCAGGAGGAAGAAGCACCGAGCAGATCAGAGGAAAGAGGACCAGACCCCAGTGCCTGGAAATGAGGAGATCTTTGAAATGGATCTCAGTTCTGATGAAGAACAAACGCCTCATCATTCAAGGTAATCTGTTTGTTCCCACTGCCCTGTCTTAACAAATATGAATTGTTCATACTGTTAGCTTCTGTTAAACCTAGATGTGCCAGTAGAAGCTGAAAGTGTAATATTAATGTCAGCTTTTGAAATTAAAGCTTTAGGAAACTAGTTTTCACAACAAATCTTTGTATATTTTTGGAAGAATAAAGGGTTTGTGTCTCTACTAGATTTCAGTTGATATTTTTTCTGTTTTCTCCAGGGGATCTTCCTTCACCCCAGCAAAGGATATAGACTACAAACAGCCCTTGATCCTTCACTCCCTTGATAGCTACCCATTCTCTGATGGAGACTGGTCCCCCTCTGACAGGTATTTTTTGCTGAAAAATATTGATGTTCCCCTTATGTTTATTTCAATAAGGGCAAATCAGTTTTTGGCCTATGAAACACAACAGAAAATGTCAGCAGTTACTACTTGTTGATATGTCTGTAGTATAAACAAAAATATTCTGAACATGTGTTATGTTGCAATAACTACTGTGTAAAATAACTAATTGTAAGCCTAGTCTTAAATTGCTAGTAAGGTATATTTGTAACATGCATCATGCAGCATTTTTATCATTTGATAATATTTTTTTGTATAGCATAAGGACTTTTTAATTTGTGTTCATAGTTTTCTAAAGTTTGTATTTTAATTTAAAAAAATTATTTATTAAGGTTTAAGGTGCCTGCAAACCGATTGCACCTATCCCCCAAATTAAAATGAGACTTTTTTTTTCCCTAATCCAGATTATTTTATTGCAAAATGTTACTTTCAACAACTATTATATAAAAAGTGTAAACAGTTTTTCATTTTGTATTCATGGGGAGCTCAAAGTTTTGATTTTCCTCTAGGTCTTAGCTTCATCTTGGAAACAAACCCTAAATATCTAATGCTAATTATGAAATCAACATGCATAATGTTTTTACACCCCTTTCAACCTCATAGCATCACTGATGGTAAGGTAGACAATATTTGCAGCACAATGAATTACAATGTATGACTCTGCTTTATGTATTGTTTTATAATGTTAATGTTATTTTTGAATTGCAGCATGGCACTATCACAGCTCTGCTCTCCAAAGAGTGACTCAGAGTTGGTGGTGAAGCCCTCGGAGAACCTCCTAAGGGCTGAATCCCATATGCAGTGGATCTGGGGCGAGTTTCCAGAATCAACTAGGGTAAAATAACAATCCCTTTGGCATTACATCAGTGTGCAAGTCCTGGGGCTTTTTGTGCTTCTTTAAATCATTATAATGTGGGTGGGGAAATGACGATGGTGGGAGAAATTATGGTAACTGTTATCCCATCTGATTATTTACTTTATATAATGAAGAACTTGTCCTGGAAAGAAAATCAGAAGATGTTGCTGCCCTCAAGAACCAGAGCTATGCCTCCCTGCTTTAGTTGCATTTCAACCTCTTGTGCGGATGGATATAAAAGAAATCCAGAGTTACCTTGTGTTTACATCCTATTTATCAAGACATCTAGGGTTGCATTGAGTATTGCTCACATTATAATATAAAATTTGGGGAGTTGCCATAATTGTTGTATGGTGATCTCATGCGTAGTTTAGCTGAAAATTTGGGTTGGGTGATACATCGGTATCATGGCTGTACCAGTGTTTTAACAAAAATATAAAAATATCTGGTGAAATAATTATACCTTTATTTTTTGCACCGTTTAGTTACTAACAGATCAAAAAATATTGCTGTGTTTTGGGGTTTCATTTCTCCCTCCCCTGTAATAAGTTCAAATCTCACGGTCTGACCCAATCTAACTGCTATTTTGGTATTTGTGTTACATTATTTAAATGTTTTACTAAAACACACTAAAATGCTATATAAAACTTCTCATTAAACCATTAAACATGTCACATCCAACGTGTTCAATAGCACTGACGAACCCTCCACAATTAGATAGTTTGGATATTGATTTTGTTAGTTTCTCATTCAGAAGGAACTGCTAGTAATCAAGATATACTGTATTTTCTGGCCATATCGTCCACCCCTTCCCAAAATAGAGATGCAGATATTCATGATGAAAATAAAATCGGCAAAACATATTAAGAGGATGGAAATATGTTTAATCGTGACATATACAATGGCATTGCACAAGAATCTGAAAACATGAAAACCAGACAATGACAGGTTTCAATTGTGGGAAAATAAATGCTTTGATAAATGTATCACTGCACAAAAACAGACAGAACTTTAAACGCAGACCTGTAAAGAGCTCCAAACAAGTTTCAGCTGTTCCTTGTAAATGGAAGTTACAAGGAAGCGTGTTGAAAGCAGAAGAAAACATTTAGTAAATAATAAACAAAAGCTTGGTACTTCAGGCATGGCATTGTGTTTGCAACTCTAGGTAAGTTCATAAATTCACTGTTACTTGTTCTTGAAACTATGTTCCAGGTCAGCAAGAAAGAAAAGTGTGAACCTCTGAAAACCGTCACCATCACCCCGTCCGAAAACACACATTTCCGTGTAATCCTCAGCTCGGACGCCATGGGCGAGGAGGGGGAGCAGCAGCAAGCTGTGGTGGATACTGTCTGTACCATAGTGAAGCCTCAGCCTATAAGCCCTGGCCCTGCAGCTGTGGTCAGTGTGACTGCCTCCCTCCAGGAAAACTCTTCTGGCTCTTCTGCAGCAGTAGTAGAGCAGGTTGGGGACCTGGCAGACATTGTTACTGAAATTAAACCATTCTCAAAGTCGGACTCCCCCTCTAAAAAGAAAGGTAAGACAAATTTAGCAATCCCAATTTAGAAGCAAGCTTGGAGTTATCACATTGGGAATCCAAACTCATACAAATGTATACAGTGTTATTTTAGTATATTTGTCTTGTAGATCAAATCATTTCAACTTCATGAATTTGTTTCTCGGGAGTACTGCATTATTTCCTGTATTTGAACTCGGAACTGAATTATAAACATACTTCAAAAGAGCACCTTTTGCATAACAAAGATATCACCCAAGACAACGTAAAAGTCATGTAGAGAGAGGTCTGAAAAGGAAGGATGTGGTTTTGAATTCATGGTCTGGGAAAGTAACGCTATACATGTACTGTATTTTTTTTTTTTTTTTTGTGTGGTCCTATGTATATACACAGTCAGAAAAGAACATAAGTAAAAAATAAGATCATATTGGTTGTTTTTTTCTCCCCTCCCCTGTCACTAAAAGGTGTTCGTAAGAGGAGTCAGCACCAGGGACCGGAAGACATCTACTTAGACGATCTAAATGTATTGGAGCCTGATGTTGTTGCACGTTACTTTCCTAAAAGGTGATTGTTAATATTTTTTTTTTTTTTTTTTTTTTAACTTCAGTAATACAATCGCTGAGAATTGCAGGAGAAAAGTAAATCACTGAATGTCATCTGGTGAAACCTACTACTTGCTCTGAGATTCAGAGAACTTGTTTAAAAGAAATAGAAAGTCAGAGGGGCATTTCATATTTCTCCAAAATGGACATGTTTGATGTCTAAAAACATAAATTCTTTCCTCTGTTCTGGGCATTGAATGTGTATATTTGTAGTATATTTGTTAAACAGAAGAGTGGAGGGCAGATTATTAAAGTATTTCACAAATTGAAAGCTATTGAGGTGCCGATTAACTGTGCAAATGTCCTGATATATAGCAATTAAAACGTTTACATATTTGATCAATTAAGCAAGACATACAGTGAGGGGAAAAAGTATTTGATCCCCTGATGATTTTGTACGTTTGCCCACTGACAAAGAAATGATCAGTCTATAATTTTAATGGTAGGTGTATTTTAACAGTGAGAGACAGAATAACAACAACAAAATCCAGAAAAACACATTTCAAAAAAGTTATAAATTGATTTGCATGTTAATGAGGGAAATAAGTATTTGATCCCCTATCAATCAGCAAGATTTCTGTCTCCCAGGTGTCTTTTATACAGGTAACGAGCTGAGATTAGGGGCACTCTCTTAAAGGGAGTGCTCCTAATCTCAGCTCGTTACCTGTATAAAAGACACCTGTCCACAGAAGCAATCAATCAATCAGATTTCAAACTCTCCACCATGGCCAAGACCAAAGAGCTGTCCAAGGATGTCAGGGACAAGATTGTAGACTTACACAAGGCTGGAATGGGCTACAAGACCATCGCCAAGCAGCTTGGTGAGAAGGTGACAACAGTTGGTGCAATTATTCGCAAATGAAAGAAACGCAAAATAACTGTCAGTCTCACTCAGTCTGGGGCTCCATGCAAGATCTCACCTCGTGGAGTTTCAATGATCATGAGAACGGTGAGGAATCAGCCAAGAACTACACGGGAGGATCTTGTTAATGATCTCAAGGCAGCTGGGATCATAGTCACCAAGAAAACAATTGGTAACACTACGCCGTGAAGGACTGAAATCCTGCAGCGCCCGCAAGGTCCCCTGCTCAAGAAAGCACATGTACAGGCCCATCTGAAGTTTGCCAATGAACATCTGAATGATTCAGAGGAGAACTGGGTGAAAGTGTTGTGGTCAGATGAGACCAAAATCGAGCTCTTTGGCATCAACTCAACTCGCTGTGTTTGGAGGAGGAGGAATGACCCCAAGAACATCATCCCCACCGTCAAACATGGAGGTGGAAACATTATGCTTTGGGGGTGTTTTTCTGCTAAGGGGACAGGACAACTGCACCGCATCAAAGGGACGATGGACGGCAATGTAGCGTCAAATCTTGGGTGAGAACCTCCTTCCCTCAGCCAGGGCATTGAAAATGGGTCGTGGATGGGGATTCCAGCATGACAATGACCCAAAACACACAGCCAAGGCAACAAAGGAGTGGCTCAAGAAGAAGCACATTAAGGTCCTGGAGTGGCCTAGCCAGTCTCCAGACCTTAATCCCATAGAAAATCTGTGGAGGGAGCTGTAGGTTCGAGTTACCAAACGTCAGCATCGAAACCTTAATGACTTGGAGAGGATCTGCAAAGAGGAGTGGGACAAAATCCCTCCTGAGATGTGTGCAAACCTGGTGGCCAACTACAAGAAACATCTGACCTCTGTGATTGCCAACAAGGGTTTTGCCAACAAGTACTAAGTCGAAGGGGTCAAATACTTATTTCCCTCATTAACATGCAAATCAATATATAACTTTTTTGAAATGCGTTTTTCTGGATTTTGTTGTTGTTATTCTGTCTCTCACTGTTAAAATACACCTACCATTAAAATTATAGACTGATCATTTCTTTGTCAGTGGGCAAACGTACAAAATCAGCAGGGGATCAAATACTTTTTTCCCTCACTGTATTCCTTAATTGTAAAGATTTCCTGCAAAAACTTTACTGATGACTTCCTCGTTAAGGTGTTAAGAGACAGTTGTAATCACTGGTCCAGTTGCTATGCTATTTCTGCATGCGTATGACTTCTGTGTGTTGCAGTGAGTCTGACCCGGGGTCTAAACACTGGCTGGAGTCCGAGACTCGCTCGGGCTCCCAGTCTCCTCAGTCCGTCGGGAGTGCAGCTGCGGACAGTGGGACGGAGTGCCTGTCGGATTCAGCCATCGACCTGCCCGACGTCACGCTGTCCCTCTGTGGAGGGCTCAGTGAAAACTCAGAAATTTCAAAAGGTGAGATCAAGTGGGGATTGATACAGTACAGTAGACCAGGGTTCAGCAACAGGCGGCCCACGGCCCAAATCTGGCCCACCATCAAAAATATTTGACTATTATCTGCGAAAACAACGTCAGCCCCCCCACTCTTATCGGCAAAAACACCGTCAGCCTGCCGACTATTACCTGAGATCAGAATTGGCCCGAGGCCAAACCTTGTTGCAGACCCCTGCAGTAGACTAATGAAACCTTTATTTTTTATATCACTGTAATTTCTGGTGGATATTGATTTATAATACTTGATGAGATAAATAAAACGGTCAAAATTTGTAACTTGTTTTCCTGTAGTGATGAAATTGTCTTTTTTTCTTTTCTAACAGAAAAGTTCATGGAGCATATTATCACGTACTACGAATTTGCGGAAAATCCCGGAATTATAGACAATCCCAATTTGGTAGTACGAATTGCAAACAGGTACATTTTGAAATTCAGTAGTTTTGCATCCATACCCCTCTGTACTGCAGTTTAGTTTCTTAAGATGCCAAAATACTGAAAGATGTTTTTCATATACTTTCATGATGCCATGGAAAGTAAAATTATTCAGAACCTTTGATATAATTAGTTTTATGACTTGTCTTTTGTGTCTTTTGGCACTTCTGTATGTTTTTATTAATTTTACAGATATTACAACTGGACATTAGCTGCCCCCATGATACTCAGTTTGCAGGCTTTTCAGAAGAACTTGCCAAAGGTAAGTTTTTGCATGTTACACTGTATGTTTCTACCAATCTCTTTTCGATCCTTTTTACCCCTTGAAGCTTTAGGTTTTTGTCATCAAACATACACAAGTGTACAAATTACTTCAGGTCAATTAATTATCACTTTTTATCTTTTGTGAACTTCAGACTACAGAAGAGGCCTGGGTCAAAGAGAAGATGCCAAAGAAATCTGGACGGTGGTGGTTTTGGCGCAAAAGGGCGGACAGCACTGTCAAACAGGTACAGTTCTCAGTAGAGGATACTTTGAAATGACACCACAGTAATGGTTGAATTACTCACTTTGTAAGTGCATCCTCACTTTCTCTACAAATCTTGTAGTCATCTTTTTTCCCTGTAGTTTAAATAACAAAATATATGAAGCAGATATTATTTGCATGCAATAAGAAACATTGCTCTTCTATTTATTATTAAAGTTCCTAATATAACCACTTGTACTCAATCTGAAATGCATTAATTTTCAAACTTTAAAGAACTTTAGACAACCTTAGTTGTCAGCTTCATGTAATTAAAATATCACCATATGTACACATGCCCACACTCATAAATAAAGTTATTAAACTTATTTTATTCAGAGGTTTTAACATTTTAATAGATGGATATGTTTAAATCAGTTTTCAACCTTTGGGCAAAACATTTCCAGTTTGTAAACTCTTATTTATTATGATAGTTATTTCCATTGTAGATTTGTTTGCATGAAAATAGGACTGTGACAATGATTAAGATAATCTACAATATTAATAAAACTCCTTCTTCCCTTTATTTGAACAGTCAGAGGCTAAACTGGAGACTCCAGAGTCACAGAGTGGGATTACCCCATCACTCACCCAGGAAAACCCCAGTCAGAGGTAAACCACACAACACTACCTAGGATGCTGCTTATACGACCCTTATTACAGCACAGGAGAAATGAGAGCAACATGACATCTGGACTATAGTGTCCCCCTGTGCGACGGGCTACTTGGGAGACCAAGTAACCAAAATCTATTTATTTTAACAGTATTTTGAGCAAATGCCAACCAATAAGAAGGCCTGCACTTTTTGTAAATAAACAGATTTCCAAGAAATAACGTAACCCAAACAACATTTTTTATTTTCTTTCTTTCATATTTGTTGCAATATCCATATGTTCTTTTTTAAACAAACACACATACTTTAAGTAAAACATTCAGTTGGTGCAAACTACAGTATAGTATTTAAACAGCACACCTTATTTCTTTTTCCCAACCATGCAATCATACCGCAATCATGTGGGGCCCTTTAAATTGAGATGATGGGTATGAGAAAGAAGGAATTGGCTGGAGTATTATTTGTTAACAGATATTTTAATCCTGTTGAGGAAAGATTAAGAGCTTCTAAAAATAGAAAGATTAAATTGTCTTAAAATCAGCCCCTGTAGGTACATTCTTGTACCATTTCACGATTTTAAAAAGCATTTTCAGAAGATTTAATAACTTTCAAAGGGGTTTTAAGTGCTGAGTTTCAACATGTACTGCGCTTTAGCCATAAGAGATATTATAAATGGGACAGGGTTTTTGGCTCCTTCTCAACTACTGTTGCTTCCTCTCATGTAAGAAATCGCACACGGTGTATTTATCTTAACCTGTTTCCCAGTGTAACCGTGTAAACCGAGAACTAGTTACTTTTATTCGTTTATGTTTTTAATGTAAACTGAAATAATTCTGAAAAGATTCACATACATGTTCACATACATAAAATAACCTTCAGGCCTCCAATACTACTACAAACCCTGGGGAAATGAAGGCAAAAACTTAAGTCTCCATCATTTTTCACATTAATGTATCCAGACCATGTAGGGGACAGTATCTTCCCTAAGAAGATGACATAAATCTGCTTTGCACAGACCTACTGCAATCTGTAAGGAATTCCTCTTCATGAAATATGATTGTCCTGTGATAATCATTCAACAAGATGGAAAAACTGTAACGAATGTTAGTTTGTCAGCTGTAAGTACTGTATATAGTGATGCTTAAACAATGCCATCTGCTGATGAAGATGGGCATGGCTGCATTGCTCGTGCTATCAGTAGCTAGCTGATAAAGACATGACTCTAACATAATAAACCCCAGGGAATCTTGAATTTAATGTCAGGCTTAAAGGATTTGTTTATGCAGCTGTTTTTCTTTGCTTTTAAAATGCCCCCCCTTCCCCCACCCCCCATTCTGTGCTGTCCACTTCAGCTCCACTTGATAGTGCTTAGATAGCTATTTCCTGACTTGATGAATTGATTAAAAATGAGTAAATGTCAGCTACTCAGTTGATGATTGGGTATCATTCATTTTGAAAGGGGAATATAATAACCAATCATAAATAAATGAACACAGTTTGAATTCCCTCTGTATCAGGTCAAAGAGGGAGGACTCCTCCAGTGATGAGGAATCGAAGGAGATTAAAAATGCATCCCTGAAGGATATGGGGCAGCCTGAGAGCCTTGGCCAAGCAAATACTACCTCTTACAAGAAGTCACTCCGACTATCTTCTGATCAGATTGTGAGATTTCCTTATTTTTTTGTATCAATCAAACTTCCAGTTACTAAACATTAACCAACCGTATATTCAATTATTTATATTCCATTAGAACTGTAGCCAACTGTTTTTGAGTAGCCGTCTTTGGGTTAGGTACACAGTTCATGTGTCTCGTTTGGGTGGAAAATATCCTGGATTCTGCAGAATTCTGTAGATTCGGGATCCCCAAATAAATTAATATTCATGTAGCTGTTGTATCATTCAGTTGTATTCACCTGATCCATGAGTTTGGCAGCACGCATTAAAGAGGTCTATTTTAGGTAAGGAAGCTATTTTTAGACAACATACACCACCTAGACAGCTATTTTAGATCAAAGATAATTATTTCATCTTCAAACAATGCCTATTTATTCTCAGGGTAAAAATAAAGTCATTGCAGTACCTGACAATGAAAGGAAAGCGACTGAAATGTTAAATGTATTTATTTTAGTGCTCATCATAACCTTCCCCTGTCTCCACATGAAATTAAATTTGATTCCCCAGTTTGGAGATTTTATTATTAATCTGTTTGTCTAATCTTTGGTGAGATTTTGTTTGCACTGTCAGATATTTAAAAAATATTTTTTGAGAAGTGTACAAGTGAATTATACAAGTTGCACATTCATCTTTTCAGGCTATCTGTTAAAATTACTTTTTTGTGGTTAACCAGATTAAATAAACATCTGCAGATTAAAAAATATGTCGCCCACATCCTGAAAGCTCTGTTCTTGTTTTCAGTTGGATAGAGAATTTACATATTTTTATTTTATTTTAGGCAAGCTTGAAGTTGAAAGAAGGCCCAAATGACGTTGTGTTCAGTATCACAACTCAATATCAGGGTACATGCCGCTGTGAAGGAACTATCTATCTCTGGAACTGGGACGACAAAGTCATCATTTCTGACATTGATGGAACAATTACAAAGTAAGTTACAACAAACAATAGCAAACCATATCCCTTCAAAAGACACTGCCCTCGTGTTCATTTAATAAATTAACCCCTCTAGCCTCAGTAATAATCTTTGAATCCAAGGAGCAATGAGCTTTATTCTCTAACAGATTTTCTCATCCATTTTTATCTAATTGTATATATGCCTTTACCAATAACATTAATTTGTCCAGCACTTTGGAACAAATAAAGAAAGGATTTAAATGGATGGATAAATATCCTCTTAAATTAACATGAAATAAATTAATATTCATGTAGCCACAGCTATCCCAAACCTAATTTAAAATATTTCTCACTCATAATACGTTTCGCTGTCTGTGTCTCCAGGTCGGACGCTCTGGGACAGATTCTTCCGCAGCTTGGTAAAGACTGGACACATCAAGGGATTGCTAAACTGTATCACTCAGTGCATGAGTAAGTCAGAGAGACACTGATTAAAAAAAAGATGTATATATCTATTTATTTTTCCTTTATATCAATTTTGACACAAACGTAATGTTGACACTGAGATCTGAACACAGCATTTTCTGTGCTGTCATTTCCGGCAAGTACATAGCAGAGGTTTTTGTATGAAAACAACCTTTTAATAAAGTAATAATTGCTAAATCAAAATGTAAGGCTTCATGCTATCTTAGCACCAAACTATGACACTATTTGTACTTGCTAAACTGCTTTCTTTTTTAACAGACACAAAAATAATAACTGTTCTAAAATCCTTTTACTAAAATTCTCTATATTCTCTCTCTATTTCTTAGAGTATCAACCTTTCTTTTTTGGTAGCAAATATTTACAGAAAGTTATCATGACATTTTGTCTTTAGGTACACGGCACAACAGAGTGCACGTTCTCCTGTTACTACCTATTGAGATGTACAGTTTTAAAACTTCTTTAACCAACCTAGCATGATAATATTATAATTTAATACATTTGCTGCTATAGGAAGAATCTGAATGAAACTTATAGATCATAAAAAAATTAGATTATATAGTTTCTGTATTACGGTACGGTATTTGTGTCTTTATTGTATGCATTTTCTCTATAGGAATGGATACAAGTTTTTGTACTGCTCTGCCCGGGCCATCGGGATGGCAGACATGACTAGAGGATACCTGCACTGGGTCAATGACCGCGGGACCATCCTTCCCAGGGGGCCTCTCATGTTGTCTCCTAGTAGCCTGTTCTCAGCGTTTCATAGGTAACCTGGCTTGTTCCCCGAAAACTAGAAAAGCCTTCCTAAAAATCTTATTCTTGAAAGTGTTGCTTATAATTTTGTTTTATTGTTTAAATGATGTCCCTTTAACCATGTTTTGACCCATTTTGTCACTCAAATATGAGTTAAGCCATTATCAGAATCACTCACTTTTTTCCTTGTAATTAAGGTGCAGATTTTCCTTACCTATTGATGATAACGGCAAGTAGAGACAGGGAAAATAAACATCAGAAAGTTAAACCACTAGTTATAATTAACAAAGCTAGCACACTGGATGCGTGTGTTACTTGTATGCTGTGTGTACCTTGAACTTGTGCCAGGACTGGTTATAAACAGTAAATGTGTCAGAAGTACTAATTCATCGCTAAGCTATCAATATGCTAACCTGGTTACTGGATAGATTCAACAAGTCGTTATACCTAATTCAAACCCCACATCAATGCCTTTGTTGTCTTTCTTCCTGCAGAGAGGTTATCGAGAAGAAGCCAGAAAAGTTTAAGATTGAATGTCTTACCGATATCAAGAATTTATTCCATCCTAATAAACAGCCATTTTATGCTGCCTTTGGAAACCGACCAAATGTAAGTCTCACGGTTTTATTTGTTCCGAAGCCATGTAAACTTGGTGGCTCTTTCTGCGGTATCTCGACTCTACAGTGAAACAAAGACAGCACCAGCATCGCAGATCGTCCTGTTACAGCACCGACAATAACAGTTGTTGACATATACAGCGTAGTGCCAACACGGCGCCAACAATAACAGCGTCTGTTCTATAAAGAGAAAACCCATCACAGCGCATTAACCCTGTTCAGACCCAGCGTCAAGGGGTCGTGGTAAACGATATTATGGAGGAATGCAATTTTTTTATCTGCTCTGAGGATTGGCTTGCATTTGCATTTAACTACAAATAATTACTAACAGATTAAAAAGCAGTGAACAATTAATTCAGCTGAGTGTTCTTTATTGAATTTCTTGCTATACCCCTCTGCTGTGAAGTATGACAAGTCTAAAGCAACTGCTGTTAAACAAAGCAAACTGTGTGCAACATGAACAACTATGTAAACTATGTATAATAATAATTAGTATTACTATTATCCTATTTATAGGAAATGTGCTTTTATTGTTGGTGTGACAATTCACTTTAAATGGCATTAAATATTATTTGTGCTGTAATAGGAACATGTTTACTTATCATACTAAATATTGTATTCATATGTCTCCATTGTAACGTAGCAGGAACAGTTAAGAAAAACGTTTTTCTCAGGTGTAATTGCCTGAAAGTGTAATGAGAAACCATTTTAACATTACAAAAAAATACCAGTGAAACATAATGCACTGAGCTGTGTTCAGTGCTAATGTAATAATCTATGGTATTTCCTTTCTCAGTAACATTGTCTTCTAGAGAAATGAATCGGTAGATTAACAACTGGGAGTCAGGCCAAATTTAAAACAATGGGAAATAAAAAAAATCAACTGCAGGAACATTCAGATGCTATCTAAACAAATGTTGCTTGCTTAACTTCACTGTCTTCTGCAATGTCGAATGATTCTCATGTTCAGCAATACTATAAAAAGAGAGATTGTAAGTTAGCGGTGTCAAAATGACCTCAGTAAGTGCATACTTACCCTCTTGTCCAAATGGCTGCTGCTTCTGTCCCTGACACTGCTCTGAGGGTCACCTTTTCAGGAGTGCTGGCAGTGATCGAGTTGCTTGTTTTAGTAAATTAGCATGCTGTACTGTCAGCTATGTTGGAAGGCTGTCAAAAACACATAGCTTGCAGTCAGTTAATTTAAAGTGCGGGTGCCTTGTGTGGGGGTGAGGGGATATCTTTGACACACTGAGGAATTGGCTCAGAAAGGACCCAGATCAAGGTTCATGTGAAGGGGATTGGAAAGTCTCACTGACTCCAATTCCTGAGGCCTGCCAGCCAAAAAGCTTGGCATTGCACTCAGTCCCGAGTGAATTTTAGCAACCCTTGTCTGCACCTGTTCCCCTGAAGACATGGGAATAACTTCGCCAATGCAGGGGAGAGATAAGGTGTGAGAATGGAGTGGGGTGGGAAGATGCAGGCCATGTCTTTTGAGGATCCAGGTGGTGTATGTTGTATTAAAGATAAAAATTATGAATTCATTCATTGTATACATTTTTTTTTCTGTACAATGAAATTCATTCATAAAAATATCTTGAAACAGCCTAGCAAAGAAGAGCCATACTTGTACATCTGTCAGTTTTATGTCTGGACCACACAGTTTTGCATGCAAAACCAACATCCATACTATACATCTGTCAGATTAATGGTTTAAGTCTGGACCACATATTTGTGCACGCAAAACCAGCAGAATTATTGGCCCTGGTATTCCCACCACCCTAAGAAAGTGAAACTGTTGTGATTGTATTTGCTTGATTGTGTTGGCCTTCCTACAAGTATGGAGCACTAGTATCTACTGATCTATTTATTTATTTTAATTTGGCCCAACAAATCAATCACAGCAGACTGATCCTTTGTCACTTCTCCTCATCCTGTGTGGGGAAGTGGGCGATCCACACATGGGTGGGAAATCTGTCCCACCGAATAAATAGGAAGTTCCTGTGTATCTTATCTGTTTACTTCATGATGTTGGTAAGTATGATTAATTTCCATTGTGGGTTAGCTTAGGACATACCCGTCTGGCTTGCTTTTGTTCTGTCTGCTGCATGTACTGGCCAGATCCCTATTCTGACCTCCAGCTCTTTTATTCTTTTCAGGATGTGTTTGCCTATAAGCAAGTTGGTGTCCCTGTCTGCAGAATATTTACAGTAAACCCAAAAGGAGAACTTATACAAGAACAAACCAAAGGAAACAAGTCCTCGTAAGTGCACATTCATTGTTGAAATGTATGACAGATTGCTTTTTTGAATGTTATAAACTGTGTACCAGTAAGATTTGTAAATCTATTCTTAATGAAAAACAATATTATTTTTTTATAAGTCTTTTAAAATGAACTAGCAAAGGTATTTATACTCCTATCCAAGACTACACTACACTATTAGGGTCCAAAGCCTGATACATTTATTCAGGTACCATTGCATAAAGTCTGCTACAGATTCAAGTAGAAAAACAATATTGTTAACCTACCTTCTTTGACATCATTCTCACTGTTCATATATTAGCGTTTGCATGTTATTGTAGAAGATGTTTTAGATAACATCCAAATTCATACATGTAGTTGATGTTAGATCAATTTTGCTCTTTTCTTCCCTGTTTTCCCAGGTACAGCAGGTTGAGCGAGCTGGTAGAACACGTTTTCCCTCTGTTAAATAAGGAGCAGAGTTCTGCATTTACCTTTCCCGAGTTCAGTTCGTTCTGCTTCTGGAGACAACCCATTGCAGAGATCAATGTTGAGGACCTGGTCTGAATAATGCAGGTGGATATTCCAGCTGGGCGAGGGAGACGTGAGCAGAAAGATATGTGAAGCTGACAGCACTGGGAAGGAAGTTATCATTCTACTGTACATCCTGTAATCAAGAGGGAACCAGCTAAAATGTCCCCTTTTTCTTATTTATTGGGGCCGATTTATTTTTGTTGTTACGATGGCAGTGGAATGAACTATTTGTATTTAATTTTTGCAGTAATAGATGGCAGGTTGGTGAATTATGGAAGACAAGTTTCTGTTTCTGATTTTATTAACAAGAGGAACTGCTGGGTAATTACAAGGGTGTCATGTGGACATGTATATAATTTGCACAAAGTTTGCAACCTGCTGCTGTTCGTAACATTTTAATTTTGTATAACAAAGGCATCAGAAATGAACCCGTGAGACGGATTTCCAGCAGATCATGAAATTTGAATGTAGAAGATATTCTATACAATACAGAATCTGCTTTTGCTGATCTATCCAATATTACTTTTACACATATACAGTACTTACTTTTATACACAGCTATTCCACCATTCTTTATATTCACTTGTATTAATATAATTTTTTTGAGTAATTGAATTTGGATTATTCCATGTTTTAGGATTGACTGTGATAATGGCATAATGACATAGGGGTGCCCCCCCCTCTTTTATTTCATTCACATAAATTCCTGCTTAACAATGTTTTGTTAATAATCAGAAATTTGTATTTGAAGGATGTGTATTTCTGAAATATTGTAGGCAAGTTTTATATTTTTTCCTCCATGTCATACATTTCTTTGATTAGGAAATGCAGTTGCCTTTTCTCATGCCTTACTGTACTTTTCAGTAACCAATTCTTTGTATCTTTGCACTTGCAATTGCCAAGCTTACAACTGTCCATTGTGAAGAAAAAGTAGGATATATGTGTAGGAATTATTCAAAGATATGAATACTGACAGACAGACAGTATATTAAAGAAAGCAGGCAATATTTAATACTAGAGATGTCATAATGTATAATAGTTCTTTATAATTTTGTAACCGTGAATTTGCTCTCCACTTGCCATGACCAACAGTATTCACAATGTAAAATGTACAGACATTCATCAACATTGCAGAAGTGTTTATTTATACTTCAGCTAATAATATAATTACGGGCAAACAAAACAAAATGACCTTTTGACACATTTTCATTGTATTTTTTACACAATATAATTAATATGTAAAGCACAATCACATTGTATATCAATGACTGACATACACATTTATTGATTTAGAATATTTGTGTGCATAATATGTGGTAGCCATGTTTACAGCATTGCCACCAGTGTGGTTTGTGTAATCGGATCAATTCTGTTGGTGCATCTTTTTCAGTATTTCATGAAATTCAGAGGTTAAGAACATTTGTTGCATTTCATATTAACAAGTTATGTGATTCTTTCTATGAAAGTAATTTATTTGTGTGAAGAAAACACACGTCTTAAAAGAAAAAAGAAAAAAAAAACCTTGGTATTCATGAATAGATATTAATATACTGTTGCGATAACTGTGATTGTGCAGTTGTAGGCTTCAGCTGAACTTCCCCTCCACCCAATCTTCAATGCCATTGGTTTTATTCCTTAAGTATGTATGGTTTCTTATGATGAAAGTTTCTATTGAATCTTTTCTTTTCAATGTTAAGCTTACTACTTGATTTTATTGTACTAGTTCAAATCAATTTAAATACATATTAACAGTGTGAATATGTATATGGACAATGGTGTTAAAAAAAAAAAAGTTTACAAATATCCATATTAATAAATCACAAATTTTAAAACAAATCATAGTATTATTTTCATTTTGCATAATAGTGAAGATGACGATGTTATTATTTGATGGCATATTTGCAAGGAAGAAGTCTCTTCTGACAACAACAAAAAAGAAGTGGCACGATTTTGTCAAACTGCCGAATTTCAATGACACCGGGGACCATTTTTTATGGTCCGTTGAAAAATCAATTGAGCTCTGTATACATTATGAGTATTATGTTTGATGCATAAAGTGTTAAGTGCATCATACCCTCTAAGAAATACAGAGATGGAGTTCAGTTTTGGTCACACCAAGTTCAGAAATCAATGTTAAGTGGTCTCTTTTCCAGAGCTGTATATAGTAGAAACATAAATACCACTGGCAGAATTAATGGTGAAATTAATAGTGGGTAGTGCTTCCCTTTTGCTCTGTTCAAGGCAGTACATTTGCTTACACATTAGTTCCTTATTTTGAAAAGATCAGCAGTTTTAGACAGCAGGCAGCCCATTCTTGGCAGCAGAATCTGTATGCAAGTTCCAAATCCTGGATGCCTTATTGGAGCAATTATGCCAGGAACAGCAGCAGCCTGGCCACACAAGCTCAGTGGCCTTCATGTCTAATAATGTGCCAAGCTGTGGAAGAGGCATAATGTCCAGTCTTTTTATCTTTGTATTGCATGGACAATGTGAGCTGTAGCTCCCTCTTCCAAATACATACAATTATACAACCCCCTGTGCCATGCAGTGCAGTGATTGTATACAGGCCGGTGCAGTGTTGACAACTGATGCAATTGTGCAGTTTTAGTCCATCTCAGGTCAGTAATGGAGTAAGTGTTTGAAATTGCAGCTAAATCAAGAACAAATGGATAGTTAACCATAACCAGAAAATTCAACCACATCAGTAAAAACATCCATAACAGCTGAACACATGGCCTTCAAATGTATACCGATCCTCGACTGTGCACCAACTTGCTCTGGTTTTCATCACTGTGGTCAATAAACTGTACTGGTACATGGAAGCCTATTGGGAGTCAAATATATTATTTAGCTTTATGCAAGGAGCTGGTTCCCAGCCTGGGACTATGTAACAAATAGTTTTAAAACTGGAGCAGTAAAAGCCAATTCAGCTTGTGAAAAAGTGGTCAAGTATAAGTCTGGTGACAAATAAAGGAGAATGGTAAGAATTGTCTGATGACACCAAGCGTTAATGACAACTGTCAATTGTTTGGAAAGTTGACCTTTTGCCCTCTCCACTTCTGATAGATCAGCGGAAGGAATACATTTCAATGTTTGCAATGAAGCTCTGCTGCCATCTAGAGGAAGCTCGTTTAGATTAGTCAAGGAGCAGAGCAGACTTGGCTTTAAACATAAGATTTCAGGAAGGCAAGTTGACACACATACTGCCCTCATGGTCATCAAGAACTTAATTTAACCCCCAAACATCTCTTCCAGCACTGTCGAACTGAATGCCTAGCTGGGAATTCAGATTTTTTTGCAACTCAAGAGGGAATGATATCCTGAGCTGCCAAGTCAAAGGAACGCACTCTTAGTTTCCTTGGGCTGTTTCTTGTTCTATTTCGTTTCTTACCTCACATGAAAATGGAGCATGTGATCTGAGGTTACAATTTAAAGTGATGGCTGTAACGTTATAAGGAACTCCAGATGAACACCACACCTGAACGGGTTATGCATTGATTTAAGAGTGTTACAGAGAGAACGAAAACGAATTAAACAAAGTTTTATTGTATATATACTTATATATATATATATATATATATTTAAAAAAAAAAAAAAGTGAAAAGATTTACATCATAGTACACAGCAATTGGCCCTTCCATTCTATGCTATTTACAATTTAATTGTTTTGGATGTGTTAAAGTTCAATTGGCAACCTTAAGGAGCCCACAACCTCTGGTGTCCTGGACTGGAAGAACCCAAACTGAAGACCCCTGATCGTTTCAAACATCTGTCCGATTAAGGTTTACAAAAAACCCTTGGGCTTTTCTTCTTACACATTAGGAGATACCAATGTATTAGTGGTATATAAGTTAAAATAAATAAAAAAATTAGACCTTTGACCCATGAGTTTTGAATGTTGATGTACAGTACAATGTAACAGAATAAAATGTTGTGTGCCTTTCCATTGAAAGCTTTTCAAGGGACAACAGTGTTTCTGTGATTATAAACAGGCTGACATTTTTTCCCCAAAACATGAAAAGGAAACTACCCTTGAATTTCAAAAGCATTACCTCAGCACCCCTACCTGTCTGCTTTCTATTACCTTATTCTGGTGAAAAGCATACAGCATATTTGTGTGTTTATTTAATACAGTAGATCCTCTGAATTTTGAGGCAGCTTACAATCCATTGTCTTTAACTCATCAAACAAACAAAAAATAATACATACATATACATGTATATATATATATATATATTCATTTTGGGAAGAAAACATCTTAATTTGGTATAAAACATTAAAAATAGGAAACTTTCAAATACAGATTATAGAGAAATATATTAAAGATCCACCTCAATTTTTGGTTATCTTTTAAGACATTTGGCTATCTCCCTCGCTTTGGCAGGCTATCTGTGAGAAAGGGGGGAGTACAGGAATATTCCACTGAAGGTGGAGAACATCTCACCGGACTGTGCGTAGGCCAGTTTGCCTGCAGTCACTGCAACACTGACTCGGTCACCCCGTTTCAGGTTGAGAATGACATTGAATGTGCCTGTGCCTCCACAAGCCTTCTTCCCCGCCATGGGCCTGGTGTATTCCAGCTGCTCCCTCCTGAATCCTGCAGTGTCCAGCCTCAGGATGCTCTCATCGGACACTGTCAACACGGCCTCCACACGCTCCTCCCGCTCCGCAATCAAGACAGCGCTGATCATATATCGGCCTTCGTTTGGCGCAGTGAAGACCCCTGCAATGAGCACAGTTCCACAGTGAACAAGAGAGACAAGAAGAAGTCAATCCTGCACTGCATCTTAACTATCCAAAATGTCTGTACCTGTGCGAGGATTGTAGTGGCCTCCGTCGTTGATCAGCACCCTATTGAAGCAAACCACTCCCACGTCACCAGGGAAGGGTCTCCGAGTGAGACCAGCAGAGAAGGAGAAAGGTTCTCCCGCAAAACTGCTTCCTGCAATAACAAAACAGGAAAGTGTGATTTCTTCAGAATGAGTTCTCTCTGTACATCACTGTAGGTTAAGGTCAACGATAAAAGTTTACCATTATAATTTGCTTGTCATAGCTATGTGATGGCCAGCCTGCAAGCTGAATTAGAGACAGGTGAACGGATTCCATGCTTGAGTAGCGCGTGTTTAAATAACGCATATGAAAGCTGGGTTTGGTTGTGCGGACCTACAGGGGTCTTCTTTCAAGTTTAGTCTGGTGAAATCCATATAAACTGAAGATTGGAAAAACTGTTGTTTACCCAACAAGACAAGTATTACTCTCATGAAGAAAAACTGGACTGTGATGAATACTATTATGATTACAATAATAATCAATATAAGTCAAGACTTTTAGAATTAGAATTAATTGCAGTATGGAACAGCTTAAACGCGTTCTGTCTGAGACAAAGACTTTGTGCAGTTTGTATTGACACATTGACGCATTTTGTTTATCTTGACACATGCACTTAATCGCCTGATCACCGTATTCACTACCAGGTTACCTTTTTAAACCAAGTCCAGGCTGACGGCTGGTTGCTACTGTACATGTGCACAATGAGCGAACACAGCCCGTATATTAAACAGAGAGGATGAAAGTAATTCTATGGGAGGAGCTGCACTGTTGATGTGCCAGTGTCACGTGAGGGGGATGGGGGAGATTAAACGCACGTACCCAGTAGGCAAGTGCAATTGATTTTTAAAAAAATACTGGGGGTTCAGTGAAAAGCAAACACTATTAACCAGTCGTCCCTGTACACTTCAACAACATCAGTCCAACCAGGCATATTATTAAAACGGGAAACTTTACCTGGGATCTCAATGGGTTTTTGAGGTGTAGGCATCTTTGGGATATGGGCAACTGGAATTATTTTAAGAAGAAAGGCAGAGAGGTGTTAATGAAGTTAATAAAATTAAAATATAAAATAAAATTAAAATAAAGTCTAATTTTTCATCTTTTAAACAAGAAATTTTTAAGAATTTTAAAGCTTTACCTGGAATTATTTTAGGAATGAAAGATACACGAGTAACAGGTGGATAACCTAAAGAGAAATAAAAAAGGTCAAAAAGAGCACGGAATGACTAATTTCCCCATAATGATGCCAATAATAGAAAGAATACTGATTTTGCTCTTGATTTAATACTCTTAAATCCAGTTTCCACGATCCACACATCACTTCTTCCTCAGACTCATCCACTGACCTGGTGCTCCAGCAACCGCTTTAAAGTCAGTCATGAAGCCATCAGCACCTTGAGGAAGAACTGGCGAGGTTTTCACCACTGTCCCCGGAGGACCGGCCTCCCCGGTCTCCATCACCATCTTGGGCTGTTTGGGGGTGGGCAGCAGGCGAGGCCGTGAGGTAACTGGCACTTGCTTCTGTGGACTGAGGGGCACCCGGATCACTGGAGAGACCACCACACGATGTCTGGGGATTTCTGGGCGAGCTGGACTCTCAGGCACAGTCGAAGCGCTGGCTGTTTTTATTCCATCTGTTGCTGAGAAAAGAAAGGAATTTGTACCTATTTTAACATTGCAAGAAGCATCCTAGTATAGGGCATCCAAGTTCACACAAAATTACACACATTTAGATGTGCCGGTCATGAAAACAAAACACTGGTTGTTACAGCATTGCAGTAAACAAAGTCAAGACACAGTACTGTATGTCAGGAGTCTCAAACCAGTTAAGTGTTCTGCCTTTTGTTCCAACCACATTGGCAGTAATGTAACTGGTTAGGTCATCTGATAAAGTAAATACTTCTCTACAGTCTGCAAATTACGTTACAGGTAGTCTACCTTGAATCAAAAAATATATTTTAAGTCATGAACTGTAAAAGACTTGAAAGACTGTAAAAGAACTGTAAGAAATATGATATATGTCTAATTATAAAATAATTAGGTTAATTCATTAGTAGAGACCTCCAGTTGGAAGCCAAAACATTGACACTCCAGGAACTGGGTTTGAGTTTTGTATGCAATAAACTGGCTGTCCAGCACAGATGTTTGACTTCTCATCTTATATTGGGATGACCTTATGCCAGAAAGCTTTCCACAGCTAGTGGCTGAACATTGATTGAAGATGAGCCCCTTCTCAATTCCCAGCTCCTGCTGATCACAGTCTGCAAAGCCAGGCAGAGACCACAGGAACAGGAAGTGTTTGTGTCAGGGTTCAGCTGCATGATGAACCTGCCCTTATTAGATTGCTCGGGTTACAGGGATCTTAGCCAGATGCTGAGATTTTCAATCTGCGACATGCTCTTGAGCTGAACAACAATGTGACCATAAACTTGTGTGTTGGGGGGGGGTATTAATACTAAGAAGCCGGTTGTAGCAGGCAATAAATAAACGAAGCAACACACATATTGAATACAAAATGTTTCAATTATTGTTAAATACTGAACACAGTGGACTGATGTGCCTACATATCTTTATCGTTGCTTTACTAAACTTTAAACATCAATGGACAAATTAGTACCTCATATCTACGCACTCTACCCTGCTCTGTTGTTATTTTAATAACACACATTTAAGAAACAGCTATTCACACTCCCATCTGAAGTACATCTGTAATAGTAAAATACATACATAGTCCAAATGTATAGGTATGACAGAAAACTTATTATTCTGGTGAAAGTCAATTTGTAGTGGTAAATTAATAACACAAATCAGAAACAACTTAGGATGTGTTGAGCTCTCTTTACAACTGGATTTTCTGTTCACAATGTATTGCCCAATGGTGTTAAAACTTAATTTTACATCAGGCTTCCTGTTTACTGAAGAATTCTGGCACAATGTTTCACATAACAACGCCTGTACAACAGTTACCAGTATTACATTGATACAAAAATATTTATCCCAAATTAACTACAGAATAAGATCAATTAAAGATTGTATGCTGAAGTCAAAACTGTATCAGGAGGTCATGTGAAGAAAGCCATGTCTGCTAACCAGGAAATGGGTGTTTCTATAATCTAGGCCCAGGAGAACCTCTACATCTTATCATGCATTCATTCCACTAACAGATGTTGGGGGAAAAAAGCCATTTATACAACAGTAATTGGACAATAAAGTGTTTTGTAATGGACAAAGGCACTATTTACTATGATGTGATATATACGCATAATATTAAAAAATGCTCAAGGAAATGTATATTCTTGGACTCTGGAGAAGGACTGAACATAATATAAAATCCCTCCAAAGGGGAAAGCAATTTCAGCTAGCTTTATCCAAAATCAGCCAATTTGTGTTCCTCTTTTTCAATATGGCTGTGTTTAATAGTGTCCTCTGAAAGATCTTGTCAGTGCCTGTCTGCAGGCTGAAACATAACTCTGCAGAGTTGTGAAAAAACAGACAGGCTACATAATTTTACAATTTGAGGAAATCAGCTTTCTGCAACCTCCAAACTGCTGTCAGGGAATTCCCTTTGCTGTTACATTTTATGCCTGTTGTGAAGATTTGAATATTAGATTTATAGTAGTTACTGAGCCAAAGGAAACATCTACATGTAAATCTTCCTCCTGATACAGTGCACAGCCTGGAAACTTTTTAGAGCTCATGCACTAGATGAGGAAAGCATGGTAATCCTAACAAGGCACATACTGGATACATCAAAAAGCATTTCAGGGAATCAACACAGATTGGTCCCACCCCTAAGGGGGATCTCCAGGTTGTTTGAAAGTAACACTCTCCTTGAATTGAAAAATATTAGTTGTCATTTTGTAAGCTTTGTTTTTATTCAACAAGTTATTTTCACGGCATTCAAGCCACTGCCAATCTGTCAGTTTCTTCCTATGCTTGAAAGCCTTAGTCATGTTAGTCACATTGCTTAATATAAATCCAGCAACATTATTATTATTATTATTATTATTATTATTATTATTTATTGGCAGAAGCCCATATCCAGGGTGAACATTGTTAACTATCTATAGTAAGTATCTTGCAGAGACATGCGACAATGCTTTGTGTTCGTGTGGTGGAGTTGAAATGGAAATTATTTGCTTTCGCTAAAGCCGTATAACAGAACAAAATGTTATGATCTTTGGAGTCGGACATCTACAACAGAATAACTACATGTTTACACATAGTTTTCTTTCTGCATTTAGATTTTTTGTTGTACAGCTACTTTTTATTCATTTTTGTCTAGATGCGGAGTCTTCTAAGCTAGTATTTTAAATAGTTCTGAAATAGTTGCTGCAGCCTTAGTATGCCACAATACAATTTAAGATTTAGTTTTCGGGTACTTAGCTTTTTGGTCAAGAGGGGCATGCTGTATTGTTTTTCATAATGATGAAGATTTTAAATGCTCACTTGCCCAGATATTTTTCTGCTTAATCACTTCATGCACTTTATGCATCTGTTTGATATGTTTGCCATTGCTATGCTAAGGATTAGTTGTGGATTAATTTGATACTGCTGCAGTATCTGATACTAAGACATAATTGTAAGGAATAGGTGCCAGCATGCATATCTGAAAGATGTAGTATGAAAAGGTTTCTGACATTATCTGTATAGTCTCCCTGTGAAATTAAAGGCACATGGGTATCAGATAGACTTGAAATAAAAATATCAGGAAGTCGTCTTCTTCAGTGCAGAGAAGAGCAGGGTCACTGATGTCAAATAGCTGCCTGCTGGCCATAAACACAACCAGAAGAGGCACTAGGAAGCGTGACTATAAACTTCAACTTTCTGCCCTCCGGACTACCTCAATTAACAAGCAATGCTGGCCTCTTACAAACTCCCACAGCCCTGATTAAAGGAAAAAGGAAAAAGAAACAGCAAGGCCTTCAAATTAGCACACAGCCAGTGTCCCCTGTGGCTAAGCAGAAATTGCATGTTACAGGCAAGAATTCCTGTGGCGTTTCTGATAGGAAATCGCCTTTATTTAGTGGAGGGAGAAAAACCCCAAAGGAGGTCTTAATATATATATATATATTTACATATTAATTTACTTTGACAAAGTACGAGAATTAACTGGTTGCACGAGTGCCTACATGTGGTTGAGCTTAATCCCTAGCTGTAGCTAGTAGACTCAAACCGTAACTCTGCATTTTACTATTCCATAAAACACACTGAACCTATTATCACAAGACAGGTAAATCCCAATGGGGTACAAAGCAAAATCCAGCCAACACATGGGCCTGGTTTAGCAACTCCGGGAGACTATGAAGCCTGCTGGCAGACTCAGGTTACTGACTATCACCTCCAATATTGCTCTTGCAGAAAACAGCACGCACTTTATGCTCCGAAATACAGTCACATTGCATTCTCTGTGTGATTTTTACTGCTTTCATCAAAATGTGTAGAACATGTTCTGTGACAGCTTAGTGGATGTCTTCCAATTACAAAATCTGAAATCTAAAAGCTCTTGAAAATGTGAAAATGGCAATTTATACCCCGCTAAACAAACAAGTAAATAGAGAACAATTTGTGTTGAATATTCTAAAACGTATATTTGCATCTAGGAAATGTGAATGTAGCAATCCTACATATTAAGCCATTTGATGAGTACAAAGCATAGCTTATATATGACAATTTGTCTACCATCCAGACAACAAGTCTACATCATGAATCACTGACCACTCCATTTCTTAAGGGCTGGCATTGACTCAGATCATAAAATATTCTCCCACAGTATCAGTGCACATTAGGATTGATTTCCAAGCAATTTTGTTCCACCACTTCAGCATTTTCCAGGTCATCTAACACGTCCTGTAGAACAAACAGCTCCACACAGAATGTTAGAGATCTATTGGACCTGGACAATGTATTCCATTATCTCCTGCATTTTACTATCAGTAGTTGCGCACAATTTTCTCTTTCTATCTTCCAGCAATAGCCCCCCTCCTGACATGGAATCCTGGCCCCCACCCTGGAGGGCTGACGAGGCCCCACACCCCGGAGGGCTGATGATGTTCCATTCACCCCCTGAGGGCTGACGAGGGGCTACCACCAGAGAGAAGACCACAACCAGCAACATCATTATGAACTTTCTGATCTTCTTGCTGCTGTAACATAATTATATTGCCTGGAGGGGAGGCAACCATTAGGTCTAATCCTTAAGTCAGGGACCTCTAGAGATTGATTTTATCTTATAGGAGATTTTCTTTTTCTCTCCTCCATGCCTAATGGTCTATTTAATTGAATTATTTATGGTTTTTATTAGTTTTTTTGTTTGGTTTTCAATCTGTAAAGCACTTTGTGGCTACCCAGCAAAGGACGCTATACTAAATAAAAATTGATTGATAATGACTAATTCAATATGCATGGGAGGTGCCCCAGAGCTTCATTCTGCAGTCAGCACTTGAATCGAAATCATCTCTCTTCTCTCTGATAACTGTTTTCTTAAGAGTTCATTTAAGGCTTTACTCCTGAATTTTCACGATGGCTTTGAAAAGGCACACCTCTGCTCAAACACCTGTCTCGACTCATGTCGCCGGTCTTGGAACCAATTAAGATGTAACTTCGGGGCATGACTGTACATGTGATTTAAGCGTTCTTATCTTACTTGCATTTCAGCTCCATTTTAGCAGGTCCTGTCACAGATGTGTTACCAATTAAACACAACAGACATCGACTGCAAAGTCATCCACCACAACAACTAGAAACTCTTGCTCAGCTGTCATTTCACAATATATTTTCCAAACAGGCTTAAGTCAATTACAAGTGATTACTCACATTTAATAAATTAGTACAGCTTCATTCAAGTAGTCTTACTTACTACTAAAGCAGTAGTCTAAAAATAATACACATACATAAACAGTTTCAACAAGATAATGCCACACATTGTGCACATTACAAGAATGGCTTCAACGGTAAGGGGGGAAATTAAATTGCTATTTTGTATCGGTTTTTAAAATGGATATTGGTGAAAGGAAATGACAGCTCAGCCCAGACTATCATCAGAATACCGTTTCAGTTTAGCCACATTAAACCAACTATCATAATTGAGCTCCAGGGATATGAGTGGTTATGACATCATGTGTATACAGGAACACATCTGCTGTGGGGGGACAGCTCTCTGCTCTCAGCACTCAACAATGAGGCACAGGGAGGGTCCTGGAATGACTTAAATAGCCATAATAAAAAACAGATCAACAGATTAACCCCCCAGAAACTCTGTATATGTTTCGAGCTGCAGGATGGTCGCTCTGGGATACAATGTGTGGGGCACACAGAGCCATGAGGAGTCAGGGAGTGCCTCTTTAAATTCCTCTGTACTCAGATCAACCACGTATTCGGAGATGTTGAGAGAAACTGATTTGTCAGGGGTACCATTTTCAGAAGAGAGCTGTTTCTAGGCACCTCAGAAGGAAGTCTGCTATGCCCTTCTGGACAACCATTTACAGACCACAACAGAGAACATTTTATAATTAAGGGAAACATTACTGATTCACACAGCCTATAACCATAAAATGGAAACCAACAAAGCTAACAAAAGTCAACTTACACACTTTTTCCACTAATAAAAGTTCTAAACAATAAAAACCTACTTGCCTGTTTGTATCTTTTATAATGTCGAGGGAAGTGGTTTGCGTGTGTCGTGTGTAAAATATGCTTGTCCTTCACAGTACTAGTATGCAGGATTTTCAGCTTTGAGAAATTCTTTCCATTCACCATATACCGAAGATATCTCTATGTTCTGGAGGCTTCAATGCTAGTTTTAAATAATTCTCGCCATGCACTAGCCTTTTTATATTGTACCAATTTTGTTTTGCCAGCAGTAGTAATTAGCCTTATTTTACCAGGATAAAATCTCCTTTACACAAAATACTCTTCTTCCAGAGAGTCGTTGAGGCGACATGAAGCAACACTGTGGCTAACCCATGAGTGCAATGGGCACCACATAATGTGAAGTAGATCCTGTATATGTCTTAGAAATCACATTCCTTCAATATTTTACATAACACATTTTCCCACACCCACTTTTGTCAGCCAGTTTAAGCAAAGAAGATAATAACATTTGTGCTTTATTTCCCCCCTGTAGAACTGTAATAAGGTTTATTAACCTGGCAGCGTTTAATTGGATTTTCCACTTTTTAGTGGGGTGGTGGACTCCCAATGTAAAAGCTCTTTACCAATTACATAATACACACAAGAATTTGTAAAACACTGACCCTTTTTCCAGCACATTCCCTTGGCTCCCTTCCTAGTTTAATAGCATGGAGATTCTTAAATATTCAAGTAGCCTTTGAGTCATATAAAGACTGACCCTAAAAACGAGGTCACACTAATAAACATGGTGGACTTGCTTCCAATTTTTATGCACGCAGAGTGCCTAATTCTTGTATAATTATAAAATAATTGAACCACATTATATGGAGAAACCACTGCTTCATGCTTAACAAGTGACAACAGTGTGTACGAATCACAACAAATAAAAAATAATTAACAACAGCTGCTTTCCTTTACTTCTTCTATTGTCACCAATGACTCAGAACCCCTGAAAGTCCAATAATTCTGATGCTGATATTATAAACCAAGAAGTAATATGTTTAAAAGGCCATGTTTTCGATTACATCTTATTTTTCTCAGATTTAATACTAATGGAAAGCCATAGTTACCCACATGGTGTGTCAGGGAGAAACAAGTTTTATGCTGATTGCATTTTGCAGTAGTAGTGATTTCCTTCTTCAGACATATACATATACTTTTCTGATGTATCTTAACAAGGCATATATAAAATACTTTATCCTAATGCAGTGAAATGAAGCTAAAATATTATTAGTGCACTGGTGCACAGTCCTGGTCATGGACGGTTTATCGTTGTCCTTCAATTTATATTGAATATATATATATCATTTATATTGTAATCTTTTAATTAATTACTTTCATTTAGTCTTAGTATTTCAAATGAGCACTCTTACATGCCCTGAATTTAAATGTTTAATATTTTGCACAGAGGGTTCTGCTAAACACATCGCCATTTGAATTAGACAATCTACTTCCCAGAAAAATACTAATTGCCTGATGTGCTGGTAAAATTTCCCTTTAGATCGCATTTCAAATCACTGTTTTTTTACTATGCCTTCCATCTGTTTTAGAAAATTACCTGGACAGATGAATATATATATATATATATATATATATATATATATATATATGATTTACTCTTGACCAAGCATTTTCAGTTTTGCATACAAGAGAGAATTACAAAATAATTTCATATGTTTCGCAACATATTTTTTTGGTGAGTTTGTGAGAACTACTTTGCTGTCCCATGTTTTAACAAGTCTGTACACCACTCACAAATTGCTTTACTGGGGCTGTTTATATTTTTTATGCATTCACCAATTTTAATGTAAGTTATCTTGCCTCCACTGTTTGGTAAATAAACTTCAAATTAACCAGGTGCAGCAGAATTTATTCAAAAGCATCAATGTTTGTCATCCTTTTTTCTTCCCCCTATCTGACTGCACAAAAGAAATCTATATTGCAATGCTTGATTGGCCCATATCAAAATGTGACTATTATAGACCAATCAATGATTATGACAATCTGCACTTACAACACACTCTCTGTATATATAGGAATTGTCCACAGAATGCCTAAATATATATATATATATATATATATATATATATATATATATATATATATATATACACACACTCACCTAAAGGATTATTAGGAACATCTGTTCAATTTCTCATTAATGCAATTATCTAACCAACCAATCACATGGCAGTTGCTTCAATGCATTTAGGGGTGTGGTCCTGGTCAAGACAATCTCCTGAACTCCAAACTGAATGTCTGAATGGGAAAGAAAGGTGATTTAAGCAATTTTGAGCATGGCATGGTTGTTGGTGCCAGACGGGCCGGTCTGAGTATTTCACAATCTGCTCAGTTACTGGGATTTTCACGCACAACCATTTCTAGGGTTTACAAAGAATGGTGTGAAAAGGGAAAAACATCCAGTATGCGGCAGTCCTGTGGGCGAAAATGCCTTGTTGATGCTAGAGGTCAGAGGAGAATGGGCCGACTGATTCAAGCTGATAGAAGAGCAACTTTGACTGAAATAACCACTCGTTACAACCGAGGTATGCAGCAAAGCATTTGTGAAGCCACAACACGTACAACCTTGAGGCGGATGGGCTACAACAGCAGAAGACCCCACCGGGTACCACTCATCTCCACTACAAATAGGAAAAAGAGGCTACAATTTGCACAAGCTCACCAAAATTGGACAGTTGAAGACTGGAAAAATGTTGCCTGGTCTGATGAGTCTCGATTTCTGTTGAGACATTCAGATGGTAGAGTCAGAATTTGGCGTAAACAGAATGAGAACATGGATCCATCATGCCTTGTTACCACTGTGCAGGCTGGTGGTGGTGGTGTAATGGTGTGGGGGATGTTTTCTTGGCACACTTTAGGCCCCTTAGTGCCAATTGGGCATCGTTTAAATGCCACAGCCTACCTGAGCATTGTTTCTGACCATGTCCATCCCTTTATGACCACCATGTACCCATCCTCTGATGGCTACTTCCAGCAGGATAATGCACCATGTCACAAAGGTCGAATCATTTCAAATTGGTTTCTTGAACATGACAATGAGTTCACTGTACTAAACTGGCCCCCACAGTCACCAGATCTCAACCCAATAGAGCATCTTTGGGATGTGGTGGAACGGGAGCTTCGTGCCCTGGATGTGCATCCCACAAATCTCCATCAACTGCAAGATGCTATCCTATCAATATGGGCCAACATTTCTATAGAATGCTTTCAGCACCTTGTTGAATCAATGCCACGTAGAATTAAGGCAGTTCTGAAGGCGAAAGGGGGTCAAACACAGTATTAGTATGGTGTTCCTAATAATCCTTTAGGTGAGTGTATATGTATGCATCAAACTATGTCTTGATTGATTTTGTCATCGGACTAAATATCAGAAATATGCAAAAAATGTTACACGGTGTGAGAGCAAGGGGAGGATAATCATGATTTAAAAATATGTTTACCAATGTTGTCACCAATTTCACTTATTTTAATTGTTTTGTCTTAATGATTGGTCCACATCTGCAATTAGCCATTCATCAGTTTCGTTAGCTAGGTAGTTGAGGTTTGTTGTCATGGAAATGCGGCTATGACCTAGAATGTCACTGGTTAGATCAACTATTTACACACGACGCAAACAAAAACAAAAGGACATGGTCAATGTTTCACGCCAATGTTTTATGTGACATGGCCAGTGTGTAAGAAAATATATATTTTCACCCACCTTTTCACCCAAAGATGCATCCACTGTGAAATGACCTTTAAAGACTCACATTGTTTGATTGAAAGAACAAGCATGCCACCAAAGAAAAAATAAATACAACAAAAAATGTAATGCTAAATGTATGACTTACCTGGTTTGATAGGTGAATCAGCCAAGTCCTGGATGTTCTTGGTAATTTCTGAGATTTCTGCCTGGAAAGTCTGGAAGGAGCCTTTCAGTCTGTGGATATCCCGGGTCTGGGTCCTTAGAGTGCCATTGATTTGGTTGACACAGTTCCATAGACTGGTCACATGCTTGTTGAGGCCTTCTTTGATTCTCTGAAGGCTGCCTGAAATGCCATCCAGTTTGCTGCACACATTCTCTACATTGGACACCCGGCCATCCACACTGGAGACCTCCTTCATGATTCCCTGGGTGCTCTCTCTGCACTGGCTGAGCTCTGTGCTGACCTGGTTGCCGAGGAGTTCCAGTTTGTTTTTCAGCTCGTCCACTTGACTGCTGTTTACAGCAACATGGGACAAGCGACTGTCCAGAACCGCCTGGATTTTGTCAGTCACTTCACTGAAAGTACTTCCCTTCTGACCACAGGTAGCATTAATGTGGAAGAGATCTTGGGTGTATTTCTGCAAAGTGTCCCCAAAATTGGTAACAGCATCTCCCAAGTCAGCAAGGTTATCTTTCAGGGAAACAATTTCATTCTTTACATTCCCAATACTTTGGCCATTGCGCTGGACAGCTGGTACTAATTTCTGAACAGCACTTTCTACTCTTCTAAGCTTTGCAGATGCAACGTCCATATTTGAATGCATCAAACTCAGGTCAGCTTTGTAGTTTTGAAGATCTTGTTGAACACTTACAATATCTTTTGAACCAGAACTGCATTCAACAGAGCATGAATTATACATCCCATTTATTCTTTCCTCCAGTCGTTCCACTTCACTTTGGACGTGCTGTTTGTTGGCGATAAACTCATTTTGTGAAACACCCACCAATCCAGCATTCACTTCACTTGAAGGGCTTTTGCCTATCTCACCAAAAGTAGTGGTAAACTGGTTCTCCGTAGAGTCCAGTCTCTGATCAAGCAGTTGTCTCAACTTGTCAACCTCATCTGCAATCTGTCGGCTCAGTTTCTCTTCTATATAGAAGCAGTGCACTTCAGAATTCTTCTCTGTAATATTGATCCGAGACTCAAGTTCCTCAAAACGCTCACCATAAACACCTTCAAGTTGAAATGTGGTGAAGTGCTCTAGTTCATTATCAAATCTTGCGTTGAGGGCCCTGCTGGCTTCTGCAATACGCTCAACCTCCTTTTCAAGGTCTCTTGTTTCGGCATTAACTTGAGAACCTGACTCACAGCAGTTGTTAACCTTCCCTAAACCATCTGACCCTTCTAGTTGAACCTTGAGGTCACCAATCTCCTTCCTGAGGTCAGCCTCCTTGCTGTCTAGAAGTTCTGCCAAGCTCAGATAGCTGGTCTCATGTTCCTCACACTGCTGCTGGACAGACAATATCTTGTAATCACAGGAGCTTTTTAGATCTGCCATCTTAGTCTCCATCCCCTCCAGCATCTCCTGCCTCAAGTCTTCAAACTTGCTGTCAACGTAAGCCTGGTAAATGTCAAAGGTGGAGGCACTGGCAACAGGGCCTTGGGCAGCTTCTGCTAGAAGTCTCAGCTGCCCTTCATGCCCATTCACTTTGCCATACAGGTCGTCTAGCATGTCGCTTTTGTTCTTCAAGGTGTCTGTGACATTGTGGAGCTTGGCCACCACCTCGTCCATGCCCTCCTGCTCCTGGCCATGCCTAAAGCTTTGCAGATTGATGCTCTCTGTCTCCCCTGCCAGCGCACTAACAGGCAGTCTCAGATTGTTCAGTAGAGTCACTAGCATTTTGCTGGTGTCCTCCTGCATGCCCTCCCTGAGGTTTTCATTCATGCCCGTCATGGCAGCTTGCATGTCGAGAATGGTTTGGGACAGGCGTTGCACCTCATCCTCCAGCTGCTGCATCTTTATCTGATTCTCCTGCAATCCTGTTTCTCTGACCTGCGGCCCTGCAAGGTAAGTAGCAGTGTTACCACCAATACCACTCATCCAAACAAAACCACACTATCGTATTACTGTTTTTGTGTACTTCTGTAGAAAATGCAGGTCTAATACTCAACCACCAACCCATAGACAAATACTATGTGACTGGGTGCTTTTCCTTTTTGCTATGTAATTATTTTGTAATATCTTCTGTTGGGGAGTCGTTAAATCCAGTAAATTCAGGCTTCAAGTATAACAAAACCTTTCCAATTGAGAATAGTCCACATTCAGTCTCCTGCACTGAGCTGGGAGAACTGCTGGAACACACATATACATCTTCCCAGGACATTTGCTACCAGGCCTGTGGACTCTTTCACAGCAGTAATTGGATCAACAACAACAGACCTACAATGCCAAGAAGTGGGTACACACAGTTGTCATTAGCCAGGCCTTCCAGTTCCCCCCTCAATCACAGGAGTTAAGGCCATGTGGCAATGCAAACATCCCCTTTGTCAAGATCAAGGACGCAGTCAGTTAGAAGGGGGTACTCTGGGTAATTCATGGTGTGTGGTTTATCAAAACTGGCTGCTAAAGTTGTTTGCCATGTAGTTCTAGGGCTATAGTACATTACTTTTTACTGACACAAAAGTAGGCACTTTTACACTTGGCTCATTTGTACTAGGAAGTATGCTAATTGTATGTATGCTTTATAGATTGTATTTACTTTTGTAATGCTTTGAAAGTGTTTCCTGTTATACCTAAGTCACCTGAGTCAGGGCATCTGGTAAGAAATTATTATTACTACTAATAATAATAATCCATAACTATTTCTCAATTCAATCACAGATGTCTGATGGCAAATCAATCATTTTATAATATCTTCTTGTCATTTAAATGACTTTCTTTAAACTGCAATTGTTTGATACAGAGCAATCTATCTAAATTGTATTATGCTTTTTTTTGTAACAGATCTGTATATTCTAAATTTCAGCATATCAAAGTCAAGAAGTGTTTTGAAAAGTAAATGTTTAAAAGTATATACATATACCTAAAATAATCTTATTTTTCTACATGAATTACTGCTCAAGTACATGTGGTTTAAATGTTTAGATTATAACAATTTAATATGATGTAGAAATACAGTTACGTTTTAACTACTTATTGGAATAGTTACTACATACAAATTAGCAGATTTTCCTTTTCAATTATACTGTTGAAAATAAAGGCTTGATGTAGCAATCTGTGTCGGGATAATGGCTGCAAATGGGGGTGCCAAAAGCTCAGTCCTTGACGGCAGATTTATTACTTACTTCAGTCACCTATTTACTTAATTGGTTACAATTTGCAGGTCATTATCAGGTGATGGATTAAAGGGACCTACATACCCTGCAGGCTCCGGCCCTTCATAGGCCTGTATACCATGTCTGATGCCATTTAATTGAAGGTAGTCTACTGTATTTGAATATTTAAATTAGTGTTGGCATTTGAAATTAAAATGCAATTAGTAACTTTGCCGAAACCAATACGATCGGAATCACAATAGTATATTTAAGTAGTGGTGCAGGATATACTTTGCATAACAGAGTATTTCACTGTTCATGTTCCTATCTGTGTGTTAGCAAAGGGTGCCATTGAACAGAGAACAGATTCCATTTTTGAATAAAAGATACAAAAACACTTTACTTATATAAATAGCTTACTCAATTCACGTTCAACAGGTTTTACTGGGGCTTGATTGGGTCCCAGTGATGCTTGTTTTGATGGAGCATCTTTCAGCTCTTCACAGTCTGGTCCCTGGAAACGCGGACAGCACCTCCACTCCAGTTCTGTGACAGTCTTGTATGCTATCTTGTACGTGGGACGAAAACGTGTCCGGTATCTGAAGAGAAATTAAAGCACCAATTTTACAGATATGGCAAGCATAGCCTTTTCAGGGTACAAATAAATTCCATCTCAACTACTCACTGATAAGATAACCGTTTGGAAGACGTGGAAAACAAAACATGCAGACAAAGGACACTGTTTCTTCGTGACATTCAGGTAGTCTCTATACAGCATACAGGCTTACAGGGCCGTCAGTAAGTGTTGAAGTAGCACCACTCCCAAGATAAATGATCAGAGAACTGTGTAGAACTTCAAAAGAAACTTGGCTGTTCCAGTTCATGGGGGTATTCACAGAAAGAACGTCTGTAAGTTGGGCTATAACCACCACACAAATGCAGTATAAATGCCAACTTTGCTGTGCTAAAAATACATTTTGGACTCAGTGTGTTTCCAGCATACAGCTCTGGAAAAAATTAAGAGACCACTGCAAAATGATCAGATTCTCTGGTTTTACTATTTATAGGTATGCGTTTGGGTAAAATGAACATTTGTGTTTTATTCTATAAACTACTGGCAACATTTTTCCCAAATTCCAAATACAAATATGAATGGAATGCTAATTTAAGAAAAAATTGCAGTGGTCTCAATTTTTTCCAGAGCTGTATAGTAAACACTATCAGCAGTAGGGGGCAGTGAGAGGAAATGATCAAAATGCTTCCTAACCATGAAGAACATGATTCTGCTTCAATAAAGGCAGAACAGGATAAATAAATACTAACTGTTGAGTATAAATCAAACTTAAGCATCAGCCGATTTACATTAACTGATTAATTCATTCATCCACTCATAATCATTCATTACAATGGTCAAACATCTAAAACAGAAATGTTGTTTTCAATTTTTCTTCTCAATTTTCTCAAACCCAAATCCCAAACAGTGAAAATAATGCATTTCAGCACCACCGTTTTAAATGAGAGAAATTGCTATGATTAATTGACACTAGGCTCAACCTGGTCTGCATTTCCATCAGCAAAACAGACTCATTATACAGCTGGTTTTATGTCGCCATGTCTCACTAATGTGCGACAAGCAAGACCACCTGTAGTGTAGTTGAAAATTACGGCATGTAAACACCAACTCAACTACAGAAAACTCTGTACCCCACACATTACTGGACGTACTGAAAACACAGAAGATGAAAAACGCATTTGACTGAAGCGACTTCCACAAGTTTAAATTTACACCTTGTCGAATTCACTGTGACAAACAAAAATGTTGGCTTGCCTTTTCAAGAAGGTGATGTAATAAAGGAGAAATTAGACCAGACTTTTGTGAAAGCTCGTGTATGTTGTTCCACATCTCAGCCTATAGCATAACTCTCCTTAGGGGAGGAAACAAAGAGGTGGGTATCCCAGCTGTAAAATTAAATTTATTTAAACAAACTCCAGATGCTTTTCCATGTCATGTGCCTTTTCATTATTTTCACTTTCAACTCCTTCATAGTTTCCATCATTTAAATCCTACAACATACTTCATTGTCATGCCTTTGCACAATCTTCATGGAGCTTTAACACACACGCAAAAGGTCTTACAAATAGCAAAATTGTGACAAAGCTGAATATACTATCTGGTGATGAAGGAGTTGTTGAGGTCTGCTAAATTACCAACATATGCACAATGTTAATGCTAAATATATCAGATCCTATTCATAGAATAACAGGTCTTGGTAATACAGCATTCCCTCATTCAAACACATGGTTTCTACAGCATGAGGAGAAGAGAATAATAAAATAAATCAATACATTTGAGTTGAGCCATGTGCTTTTACTGTTACTATTTAGTTTACATTGTAAATCAATTGCAGAGTGTTTAGCATTCTGGAAAAATAAAAACACATTTTCAAATGTAGGTATTTTACAATGCTTAAGGTTTAGTTTTAGTAAATCAATATCTCACTTGATCATCACTGAAGTGAGATACGTTTAGAAGAACTGATCTATCAGTCCCTCCACCTTAAAGTTATTTTTGATGAATTCTGAGCCACACTGACCACTTTACATATTGAAGACCATACTTAATCATTGTAGAACAGCCAGCAAAATACAACACAATCGCTCCCTATGATACTTCACCAAGACAAACAAATCTTACCAGTTGTCATAAAAACAAGAGAGGACTATAGGGGCCCTACTTCATTATTATGGAAGGGAGTTCCTATTATTATCAGCACTGCAAAAATATTTTTTTATATGGCTGATATTTGTTGTAATAAGATCTAAAATACATTAGATTTTTTTGCTGTAGTTGATTAATAGCCTAGTATATAATCGTTACTGTATAATTTTTCATACCGACTAAATATTTTACACTTGTATACAGTTGTACAATTCTACTATGGGTAGGCGGATAATTGCATGCTCTTCTCCCAGTCTGGTCATTGGGGAGACATATAAGGTTCATGATAGTATAATATTCAGTATTTAAATGAGATGGAAGAATGACTGAAAGTAACACACTTGTTTTGGGGTTTTGTTTCATGTATATGTCATTGTTTCCACTGCTCTGATACATGAGAGCCTGCACCCTGCGAGACACTTACATCACTTGCTGCTCGCAGTTCATCTGATTCATGGGGCACGGCGTGAGCTCAGACTGGACGTAACTTTCAGTCCCATCCAGCACAGTGCAAGTCACGTTTTTGTGCACAACATATGCACACCAGTTCCTACAGTCAGTTGTAGAAAGGAAGAGGGAAAAAAAAAAAAAAAAAAAAAGTTAGGACAAAAGCCACCCCACCCACAGACACACAAGGCCTTCCTTCCACCAGCTACACTGAAATGGCATCTAATCTAATTGCGACATTGTATCAGTGAGGTCTGCTGATGGATAAATGTGTCAATGTAGCTGTGCACTGAAATGCATGTGGGGAAAGAAGTCGGATATGGCGGATATTCTTCTTCTCATACAGCATATTGTACGGTTTCCCTAAAAAACAATAAAAGCTTCATCACATTTTACAGGGAATTTGGCCAGGATGTCCCCGGTGAGGGCGCAACCAGAAATGATTCATCTTATGCAATTTTCCTCATGTTGATCATTAAAACTGAGCAAAAGCGCAGTTTAAACATGAGCCAGGAAAAGTGATAGGCAACTCCCCAAAAACGCAAGAAAAAGAAATGCATGTATAACGTCTTGTAATTCTTATGATAATTTTAATAATGGCAATGATAGGTTTAAACCTAAAACGCATATTTGTTCATATATATATATTTGTTTTGGGGGGGAAGCTATTCAGTTAGCAAACACGTTAGCAAATGAACAAACAAAGCCGTTACTTACTTATTTCTATGTCGGTGCACAGATGCAGCAGGATATGCGGCGGCTCCCTTGGAAAACAGGTTATAGTTTGAAGGGTGAGGAGTTGCGTGGAGCAGAGAGCACATGAGCAAGAAAAGAAAGATTTCCAATCCGGAGTCAGCTTGGATGCGCTTCATTGTTTAGTTGATAGATAGGACATGTAACTTAAAAACTTAAAAAGGAAAGGGGGGGGGGGGGGGGACAGTTTCCTTGATGTAGTTCCCTTGATTGTAATCTGGCACAATGGGAAGAGTCCCTCTCTCCAAAGCTGGCCAAGCTGACTAAATGAGTTTCTGGTCGTTACGGAGTAATACAGCCCTTTCAGATATGACGAGTCCAGTCCGCAGGGGGTTGGACCCTCCACCCCCCAGAAAAGGCGCTCCTAACTGTCAGCACGGTTTAATCCAGTTTTCCACTTACTCAAACTCAATGTGTGTGTGTTTTTTTTTTTTTTTTTTTTTTTTGTATAGATGTACATTAATTGTTCTTTAACTTGTGGTATATACTTCTCAAGGAACACTAAACGTCTTCAGTGTTTTGAGGTGTTGGTCAAACCACATATCAAACACTATTACAGTGAAACATTTGCTGGATTAGAAATAAAAGCACTATAGCTATAAAGAAAAATGCCCTGTACGGTGAAATATGGCCCCGTGTAATAAGATATTCAAATGCAAAAGAAGCGTAACATTGATTGAGCCCAGAACATGACTAACTTCAGAAACATGTGGAGGTTTTCCATCCTCATGAAAAATGTTAGATGATGAGAAATCCTATCGACACGGCTTGGGAGAAATGAAAATGGTTGCTGCATATTCAAATAAATTCAGGGGTTGGTAAGATGTGTGGTAACATAATGCTAGCACATGCATTACATTGCTTTAGTATTGAACTTGGACTTCAGTCAATACAGTAATGTATCAAAAGCCACAGTAAAGTTTACACTTAGACTTTAGTACTAGAATTATGCTGAAAACGTGAAACAAAATGATTTCAATCTATATCACTTTGTTTTGCTCATTTTTAGCTTTTTTTAATTATTATTTTTATTAATTGTTTTAGTGTACTTTCTTGTCTGTTCTTTCAGTCTTATATGATTGTTTTTGAGTATGCAAGTCCTGAAGAATAAATGGCAAGTCTAACGACCCATTGATAAAGACAATAGCAGTGTTGTACAAATGGTGGGAAAAATCTCTAATAGCAATACACCTCTGACCTTCTGAAAAAACACAGGAAAGAGTGAGTCATCACACAGATACAACCAGGCCAACTACAAACAGAACACGGAGGTACCCATCCTTCAATAGGTTTTTAAGCATTTTACCAAACCTCCTTGGTTCGTGTGGTTTTTGTTCAGCAGTGTCACAATCATTGGCATGTGGTAGCGTTTTGGATGGAAACCACTACAGTTACCAGAAGGCAAAGTACAGCACTGTGTCTCATGTTAATTAACCATCATTAGAAGAGATCAGACCTTTAAAATAAAAACTGAATTCCTTCCCAGTAAGCAATGGTGGTCCAGCTCAGCTCAACCCTTACAGTAATTGCTAGGTTTCTGTTTGATGTGAAACAATGTCTTGCTGTTATCTGTTAAAAATACCCTTTCTTTGTATTCTTGTGTGCACTGACAGGGCTTAATTTTAGGCCGATGTATATCAATTGACAGTCAATAGGGTTTTGGGCCTTGGATCTCTAATATACAGCCATTAACGGATGATTTATATGGCTTGTGCATAAGACTTTAATACAATGTGACAATTATGTCCATTGTGAACTTAAGCAGCAGACTATATAACAGAACTGTATAATAATCATGAATATAAAGGTCCAATGCCAAGATGACACAATATTTATTATATAACTTCAGACTGATGTTTCCTTCTGGGTGAGGCTGAGACAAGCATGGAGTTGTGTGCACCTAAAATATTAACATCTGATTTCCATGATCTAAATGCATGATTTCATTTCACACAAATAGCTGAAATTCAGTCATATCTTCAAGAATAGCTCACGGCTCACGGCTATAACAGCAGGTTATAGGTGGATCCTCTGTCAGATGTAATACTTAAACCTAAAAATATGTATTGGGGTCTCTATTATTTTTGTATTTTCTCAGTAGTTTCTCTAAATATACAAACAATGTCTGGTGAGCAGACAAGACAATTATATATGCAGGAATTCTCAAAAATACAACAGCTGGACACATGAAAGCTTCAGATATTGGTAAATATGGGAAGTAAAATTTGGCCAAGGAGACACGAAGAGCATTGGAAACCTGAAAGACATTAAAATTACTACATTAAAATTGAACTTGTCACCTTCAACAACGAAGACATTTCTTGAATAAGGATACCAGACGTGCCAGTACATCTGGGAATCGTCCCAGTTTTTAGTCTTTTTTTTGTTTGTTTCCCTATCAGGCAATGGTTATCACATAACATAATTATGCAGACTGAAAATGAGGTGCACATGAGGAAATGTACACACAGTGAGCCAAAAGCCAAAAAGTACAAAGCATCTATTCTTATCATTGGTGCCTTGAGGTGGAGACAGATAAGTTTAAGCTTTTTCCAATACATCAGAAAGATGCCCTGACAAAGCCAAGCGTCAGAGCACCTACAGACTGGGAAGTTTGAAATATAGCAGATCTAGTGTCACAGTATTATGCAGCAAAGTTAAGTCCAAGTTAATTTTCACAGAGGATCACCTGCCCTGGTGCTTGAACACTTGAATTCTTCAGGTTTAATATGTGTTAAGTGGTTAAATATAATGTTAGTCTTGATTAATTAAGCCATGGTTAGATTAAACAATGGACATCAAATGGAATGAGAAACAGAATACCCAGAGTCTCTCCAGGAACAGGGGTTGAGTTTTTTTTATTATTTCAAAGTAAGAGTAAAAGCTCTAACCAAATAACTGCTGCCGTTATTCTCATTAGAAAAGCTCAATAAAAGCAGAGATTTTTTACAAGAGTGGAACTCCATGTCACAAAGCCATGCAAACTAAAGAATGGAAATAAAATGAATGCTTGATCAAAGGCCAGAATATATATTCAATAGAGCAGAACAGCCATATACATATACAAAGTAGTGTAATTTGAGAGCAAGCGCAAATCTTCTTTGTGGGAAAAAAGTGAATACGTTGTCATTCAAAATGTAACTGTTTACGTTGCCAGATGAGGATAAACAATGCTGAAAGTTAATGACTGTGAAGTATCAGACCTCTAAGTAGGAGGTCATTAGTCAAACATGAAAACCTGCAGCACAGAGCTTATTCTGTAGGAAAGATCGTTATAGAAAAAACGTATTGTTTGGTCAGTCTTGTAAGGGTGTATGTGTGTCAGTGCAGAGAAAAGTTTGTATTTTATTAGTTATGTGTTGTTATTCTTTTGCCATAGATGTTCAGATTCTTTTGAAGATTTTACAACAGCCCCCCTTCCCATGTTAAATAACTGGAAACTTCTCAACCCAAACTCTCTTCGAATAGCCATCCTGTCTCCTTTCTTCCATTTCTCTCTAAAACCCTTCAGCAGGCAGTTCACCATCAGTTCTCTGTATTTCTATCTCCCCACTCACTCCTTGACCCTCTGCAATCTGTTTTTTGCTCCGCTCACTCCACTGAAACTGCTCTCCTATCTGTCACTGATTCCGTTAACTCTGCTCATGCATCCTCCTTCTCTTCTCTCCTAATAAGTAGTGGCTGGTGAATTTTAAAATAGGTGGAGCGATGATCAAATATATATATATTATCTGCCAGATTTCTTCATCTCCTTCACTTCAGAAGTGGAAGAAGTCCAAACTCCCAGCTGACCTCGAACTCTACCGCTCTCTACTGTCCACATTCTCCATCTCACTCACCTCAGCCAAGAAGTCTTACTTCCCATCACTCTTTGAATCCTCTGTCAACAACCCCCGCAAACTCAACTCCACCTTCTGCTCCCTCTTTGGCCCCCCTCCCCGTCTCTCACTGCAGATGATTTTTCATCCTTCTTCTCCTCCAAGATCACAGACATCTGCAAGCTCTTCAACAGTCCCCCCTCCTCTCGCAGTCCCCCTTCCTTTTCTTCACATCTCTCTCGAACTCTGAAATTTCCCCTCTCCTCCTAGGTCACAAACCAACAACGTGTGCCCTGGACCCCCTCCCCACTCACCTCCACCAAGCGACTGCTCCTGATCTACTCCCCTTCATCTCCTCCTTCCTCAACTCCTCCCTCCTCTCTGGCTGTTTCCCCTCTGCATTTAAACAAGCTGCTGTCATCCCACTGCTCAGGTAACCTACCCTTGACACCACCTCTCCTCAGAACTACCGCCCTGTCTCCCTACTCCCCGCTTCCTCTCAAAGACCCAAGACCCTGTCCACCATCAGCTCTCTGCATTTCTTTCCCATCACTCACTCCTGGATCCACAGCTCACTCCACTGAGACGGCTCTCCTGGCAGTCAAAGACTCCCTCAGCCGTGCTCGGGTGGCCTCCCTCTCCTCAGTCCTCATCCTCCTTGACCTCTCCGCAGCATTTGACACCGTCGATCACTCTATCCTCATCTCCTGCCTCGCTGACCTTGGAATCTCTGGAACTGCTCTCACCTGGTTCTCCTCCTACCTTAATGACAGGTCCTACCAAGTGACATGGTGAGGTTCCTCATCCACCCCCCAACCTCTCCTCACAGGCGTTCCCCAAGGCTCCGTCCTGCGCCCGCTCCTTTTCTCTCTCTACACTCGCTCCCTGGGCCCCCTCATCGCATCCCATGGTTTCTCCTACCACTTCTAGGCTGATGATGCCCAGATCTTCCTGTCTTTTCCCTCCTCTGACCCTCTCATCCCCTCTCGCATTCTCTTCCTGTTTGTCTGCTATCTCCGCCTGGATGCACTTGCACCACCTCAAGCTCAACCTCTCCAAATACGATCTATTTTTCCCCCCGTTTTCCTCACCTTCTGCTGATCTCTTCATCTCTGTCCCCTTGGAATCCACCATACTCTCTCCTTCTTCTTCCACTAAGAATCTAGGAGTCACCGTCGATCCTGCGCTCTCCTACACTCAGCACATCACCACACTGACACGCACCTGCAGATTCTTCCTGAGCAACATACGCCGGCTCCGTCCCTTCCTCACTGACTACTCGACTCAGCTACTCGTCCAGTCACTGGTCCTCTCCCGCCTGGACTACTGTAACTCCCTCCTGGCCGGCCTGCCTGCAACTACTACCCGCCGCTCCAGCTCATCCAGAACTCTGCAGCTCGTCTGGTATTCTCTCTGCCCTGATTCGCACACGCTACTCCACTGCTCCGCTACCTCCCTTGCCTCCCGATACCGGCATGCCTTCAGTTCAAGACATTGACCCTCACCTATCGACCACACTGCACCAAGCTACCTTCAAACCCTCGTCTCCCCATACATTCCCTCCAGACCACTGCACTCTTCCAGTGCCAGAAGACTAACTCTGCCTCCTCTCAAAACACATCTTTTCACACAATACTTTAGTAATTTAGTCCTTTACTCTCCTGTAAGATAGCACTTTACAATGTTTTATCATACTACTTGCCTACTACTTGTTTCTAGTACTCGTATTGTTATTTTGATTTCCCCTATGCTCCCTTTCCCTTTGCCCTTGACTGTGACCTAACATCTTGTCTGCTCTCAGCTCTTACAATCCAGGACGTAAGAGCTCATATATAGTACTCACTTGTGTAAATTGGAATTTGTAAAATGTATTATGCCTTGGACTGCACTGTATTATGTGAATTGGAATTTGTAATGTTTTATGCCTTTGTATTGCACTTATATTTTGTAAGTCGCCCTGGATAAGGGTGTCTGCTAAAACTTTAATAATAATAAATAAATAATATTTTAAGGAGGACCCATTTTGGCAGAGCATGTTTTCAACATTACATGACCCACAGTGACTACAGATTTGTTTTCCTAGAAGTCAAGACAATAACTTTTTTTTCCATTTATACCAACATGCATATTGCATATCTCAGTTAACAGTGTATAATGATGGGTTTTAAAAGAACAGAATATGCAACTGACAAGTAAAATCTTAAAACTGTACTCACCAGCTTATACAGGAACTTGCTTGCTGAATTGGAGGAATGGGTTTATCAGTAAAAACATCTTCAGTCTTTTAAGACTTGATACTCAATTTCCTAGGTAATGAGTCTTACACCCATGAAACCTTGCATTTGGGCAAGAAATTAACTGCCCATAAAGTCCTGTACACTTGAACATTGACGTTTAACGCAAAGCTCAGAACCCAGTGCTGCACTTGTGCTACAGGGGTGGCAGTAGAAGTGCCCCACAGAGTACCAACTCAGATGCCCAAATGATTCTTTCATTTCCCTCTTATGACCCTCTCACTCCCTTTCATATCTCTTCTACTAACTCTGCTATCTCCTACTGGATGCATTGCATAATGGCAAGCATAACCTTTTACATCTGATTTTCCCTTCTTTCCATTGTTCTACATTCTTCTGATCACTCAGCTGCTCATCCAGATCCTGTTCTCTCCGGACCAGACCCTGCAACTCCCTCCTGACTGGCTCACCTGTATCTACTAACTGCCAGCTCCAGAACTTGTCTGCTCATCTGGTGTTCTTTCTACCTTGATTTGCACATCCTGCTCCACTTCTCTGCACTCTCCACTGGCTCTCTATCAGCTCACATCCAGTTCAAGACTTTGGCTCTTACCTAAAGTTGTCTCAAGCAGACTTCACCTAGCTACCTACAGTAAATCATCTCTCCTTACACTCCGGTCTTCTTGCACCAGAAGACTCACTGTAGCCCCTCTCTGATCCCCATCTTCCAGATCCCACTACTTTTCCACCTTCGCCCCCAAGTGGTGGAACTCCCTTCACATTGAGATCAGCACTGCCCAGTCTCGTCTTCCGGGGGATAAAAGACGCATCTCTCCAGACTGTACCTGGAAGACAGCAGCCTAACCTTCTGGGATGCTTAGCACTCTCATAGAGGAGGTGAAACTCCATGTCTGAATAAGGCATTTATAGACCTTGTGTTTAAAACATTCAGTACACACGTAGTTCACCGCATTATGTAAGATCATATTAAGTGTCCAAGAATTAACTTGAGAAGGGAAAAGAACAATAGCTCAGGACTATGGTGTTTGAAGTGCAGTATATACATTTTCCAAGAAGAAAGAATAGATTTTATTTTTTTTTTTTAAGTGGAAAATATTACAAAATAGGCTGTTTATGTATGACTGACCTATACATGGTTTAAAAACAAACCAGGATTTTGTCCACATCTTCGTGTTCAAGTCACTTCAGATTTTTACTTTAAATTTTCTTGAGCAAGGTATTTATATCACAAGCTGAAAACTAGCCTGAATGTTTTTAATATTAACTCACCGTTCCAAGTAATCAACTAGTTCCAGTGTTTGACATTTAAATGAAATCATTCGAGTTCCTTAGTCATTTGTGCTTGTGCACTCTTTCCCTTTTATGGTTAGTTTCTCTGGACAGCATCAGAACTTCAGTCTCCGTAATCTTACAACAGTTAACAGTAATAAAAACACACATACTCAAATCTTAAAAGGTAAATATATAGGATGGTTTCTGACTAATAGACCTAAATCAATTTGAATTGCTTTAGTAGGCAGTGTATTATTAGATGCAACAAAAGATCAAAAAGTTCCACATTTGCCTATACGATGTTGAAATCATTACATACTTTTGATATGTATTCCACTGCAATCCAGAATCCACACACAAACTAAAATGGTTACCCTTCTTAAAAAGCCCCCATTGCAATACTACTTTTCTCATTTGGCTTTTCTCACACAGGTTTAGATTTGTGCTTGCAGCAATTTGTTTTGACCACAGTCCCATTTTTATGTCCTATAAAACCGCTCTCTCTCTTCATATTTTTAATGACATTAGGATTTATTTCTCTGTGTGCTTCTCATAAATCCTCCCAGGACTTCACAATGCCAAGGCAGGGCTTTTCATGGATTGTTCAAGCACAATTTTCAAACTTTATGGATGCAGTATGTGATTATTTATAAAATTACTGGGTATACAAGGCAAAACTGCAAAGGGGAAGCTGCCCGTTCCATGGGAAGATTGTCTGGAGAGAATACTTCCATTGATATTATTCAACATGATGTGTATAAGAGCTTAAACTGTCTGGGGAGGAACAGAATGAACTAAAAATAGTCCTCAACACATTAAAGAGGGACTGATTAAAAAGGCTGTGTAGCTCTGAATTGGCCTATTGGTAATGGGTAGCTTCAACAGTTAAACAATGTTTGCTAGACAGAACAGGTTTGTAATCATAAAACCACTAAGGTTGCAAAGAAGTAGGCCATCTGAGAGACCTTGTGTTTTATTCCATTTATAATTCTGGGATGGTCCAGGGTAGGGCTTGGAGTAATGCATGAGGAAGGCTAACAAATTGTTCATGACAGAAACTATATATAAATAAATTAAGCACCACCTTTTTGAGCCTTGTTTGTATTACAACCAATGATTTCCATTGAAAAACAAACTGTTAAAACAGTTTGAAGTGTCACTCTTTCAGTTTTTAAGAAATGCTTAACAACTGCATTAAATCTTTCCCTCCACCATGCCCTTGGAGTCTGTTAATTTATACAGTAGATATTAAACCCTGTGTCTCTTCACTTTTCTGCACATTTAACGTAGACTTGTTTACTGATCATGGGTGCATGGTCTTTATTTGTATTATTTATCTGTGTTCTTGCTGTTCAAACAATTGTATTATTGTAACCAAATTCAAAACTTGACAGCCATTTGGATATACATAAAACCATATTTACTTTTACACAGCATTATTTTCCTTCAAAATCTACACATAGAAGTGTAAACTATCAGAGTATATAGGTGCATCTACCTCAAGATGTAGGTTTTATTATGTTCTTTGCTCTTTAAACAAGGACACTTTCACACCTAGTTCACTTGCAAACAAACCAGTTTATGTTTTATTCGTTTCAAACCAGGAAAATTCTTTCAAACTTATTTTAAAGTGAATTCAATTTTGTTTATACTATAGTTAGTTTGTGTACAATTCTACTGGTTTCACATTACACTATTCCAAACACACTCAGTTGCAGTTTATTGCTGGAAATTGTCTATATTCATAATAATCATACACTGAAAATGCTGTGGTCTTACACTACATTTTGTGCAATGTCGCAAACATACCATCACTTTCAAGCAAACAAGACCACGCATTTCTAGTGGTATTTGTTCAAATTGTAGGTGTGAAAGCCCGCTAAAGGTAATATTTGTGGTTAAACAAACAAAAACCTCATCTTCAGCTAACCTGATCTGTTTTTAAGATAAAGAAAATTAAAACAAAATAAAATAAAAGCAAAGTTTATAAATTACAAGCCTTCAGATGCAGTAGACCATTGGGCAGGTCAAAGAACATAAAAAACATAAAACATAATTGCTGTATGAATATGACTATTGCAGTGTATTATAACCTTCATATACAAAGACACTTGTAATATACAAGCCCACGCTGGATTCAAGATTCCTTAGAAATCACATAAAATACTCAGCTTTTTTGATGATACATTCAATGTATAGTGAATAGTGCAGCTTTTAAGGTGGATATACAAAAAATATACAAAGATTACAATTTTAAAATAACATTGTTCACAGTTTGGGAGCATTGCTGCAGAAGTTGGTTGTCTGTGACTCCAAAACCTATGAAATTCAGGTTTTAATTTTAAGATCTCTGCAGTCCTCTGCAATGGAATTAGATGTATTTCATGAGAACTTTAAGTGAAATGGTATTTGAGCTCAAACTAAATTGGTCAGCAAACCCTAAAAAAAAAGTGAAATCCTTAGCTATACTCTATCTAGGTATTGCATTAACGTCACCAACAATAACAGTACATAAAAAACATAATACAAAAGATGATTTATTTTTCCACAATATTCCAGTCACAGTTGTTCTCTTGTATTCCCAGAAAGTGCATCACTCCATCATGCTGTGCAAACTGATAATGTGTATTATGGTGTGTAAATGTATCCTCAACTGTAAGGGCTAGCACTGCGAATTCAATTACCCATTGGTTAAATGGTGGATTCAACAGAAGTTTGTTTTTCCATTTCAAAATCAGAAACAAAGTCGAAGTTAGCAAACGGCTCTAAAATGCTGGAAACTTAACAAAAACATTTAACACTAGATACAAAATGTATTAAAATGTACAGTACATGTTGAAAAAAGTCAAAGAATATTAAAGATCAAAGAGGAGGAATGTAAAAAAGCCCTCAAATCTTTAAATAACACAAGTTTAAATAACCTTTCATTACAAATAAAATACCATTTTGGTGAGAGGAGAAAAAAGAAAGAAAAAAAAAAAAAAGAAGACCTAAACCTTTCTCTTTCTTGTTACAGTGCCAGTGCTGGTCGCAGGACTTGAGAGTGCAGGGAGAGATGAAACCACATCTGTGCTGTAAATGAAAAGCAACAAAATACTATTAAACAAACACCACCACCACAGACATGCAGATTTACACTTTGGTAGAATAACAGATTGCACATTGTATACATTTAGGCTCCATAGCTATAATCATAGATATCAAATCTTCCTGTTATGGTACTTTGATTGCTATTTTTTTTTTTGCACTTTTTGCAAATGACAAACCTCCAAAAATCCTGTTCTTAGATAAATCTACAATAGATTTTGAATACTGGATAAAGAAAGAGACACCAAGGTCCACTACAGGAAGATGTTGTTCAGGTTTACTAGTGTTTATTGATAATACAAAACATCAATAATGTCTATCTATCTATATACACACACACAATGTTGGGAAGTAATGAAATGCAAATATTGCTCTTAAGTATTCAGATTTCAAATTTGTGTATTCTGTCCAACTACACAGGAAATTATTTCAGAGATGGACATTTAAGGAATGCTTACTGATAAATTACAGGAAAAGGCATACTAAATCAAGTACACAATTGGAAGACTGTGCAGGGGTTCACTTGTTTTGCATAGTACATTTTTTTTACAATTACATTTTATCAGGGTTCTCCCTCTTACATTCTCTATTGCCAGGTGTCAGAAAGTAACCAGGCAACAGAAATTAGCAGGAAACATTTTATGAGGCCAACTGTTGGCTTATTTTCAGGTTTGAAAACAATTTCCTCACAAACAATTTTTTATGTTTAAGCTTGTTCTATATTATGACATTACTAAACACTCACCTAGAGTAGAGTAAATTCTTAATAACTAACATGTTAACTGCATAATTAGTGTGACTGGGAATGGGAAGAGGCAACAACATATGAGTAGATTTCAATAAAGATAAATATTCCAAAAATATTCCAATTCCAAAACATAGCCATAGTGCATTACATCAGATTAACAATTAGCAAAAATGACACATCAGGACAAAAGGTATGCATAAATACTGGTCCTTAGATAGGATGTTTACTCAGTAGAAGTCTCTCATGATACTCTCTTCCTGGAGTCATAGTGAAAAGCTTACATGAGAATGTAAGCCAAACATCATGCTATGATTAATGCAAGACTTTTAGGTTATTACTGATTGTACATTTAATACATACAATTTGTTTTTACTTCATAAACTAAAATCCTGTTGTGAGTTTTTGTTCAATTTTTATAATCTGAAAACATTACAGATTATGTTCAAATCAATTAGTATTATGTAACAGAATAAATTTAGTCTCAAATACATACTTTTGAGTTCGGTAACTGTCTCGCCGTGTCCTTTTTGTACTAATGGATGGGGAGTCTTCACTTTCTGACACTGGTCGCTTCCATCCTGCTCCATTAGTCCTCCGCACAGGTGTCATACCTTCATATCAAATCAAATATAATGAGGTTAAAAGAGTGATGATGGTATGCATTGATAAAATAATTTGCCCTTTAGGCAAGTGAGCAAATTTCCTTTTAATAGTGTACGGTTTCTTCCAAATGTACTCCATCCCATTTCCACTGTTTTTAAGTTTTCTTCCATAAGATCTCCATCTGTGCCAATTTGTTGTCCATGGTAGACATAAAATGTGACTTCAACAGATACTTGACCTACTCGTAAATATGGGTTTGGTTTTATGCAGGGTTATTTTAAGTGTAGTTAGTTAATATACAGGGTTTCCTGTAGCTATATTAAATATAGCTGGCCAAAAATCAGTGCTGCCTGGACAAACAAATGCGTGAAGTGCAAAAAAAAAGCTAAATATCTGCCATACCTATGTATCCCAGTATAATTATCTCCCAATTTATATTTGACATTGACAGTGACTTCCACAAACAATGAACATTCATGTACTTCTTCCAAATTTTGCTTGCATTTTTTGTTTTGTTTTTTTCTTCAAATATATGAATGACATAATATGCCCATACAATGGAAACTAAGCATATGAGAACAATTATTAGAGCATGTACCTGTTGGGAACATTTAATTTTACTGAAAGGCAATTTTCTTTTAAATTTTAAAACAAGAAAAAGTTTCTGATCTGAGAAGTAGTGTTTCAGTGGACTGCAGGATTATGAAAGACATTTGTCAATTTAATGAAAAACAACATTATTACACAACTACAGAGATGTTTTACTAGTGCCGATTTTGTTTTGGAAAAAAACATCCAGCTCTAAACTGGATGAACAAGAACTAAGTGAGTCACCTCTTCTAGTTAACTCTTGTAGATTTCCATGGTAGTTTTTATGCTTGGGATGGAGGAACAAAACTAATTTAATAAAGATTCTATCAAATTGTGCTTCGAAGAAATATAAGAGAATAATGAAGCAAGGGTTGAATTGTCACCTTCTTCAGCTACTGGATCAGCCATTTTGATTCAAACAATAAGACAGGTCTCAGTAACCTGACAAGTAGGGATGCACTGAAATGAAAATTCTTGGCCGAAGCCGAAACCGAATATAATGAAACACTTGGCCGAAGGCCAAATGTGGTTTTTCGCATTGTTTGCCAATTATTTTGCCAATTTTTTCACCATTGCATAAACTAAATAGTCTAAATGTGTTTTTTACTATTTTGTCTTGCTTTTCAAAGACAAAATCAATTACAAAACTACAATTTAAAAATATTTATTTAACACTGATTTTTTTTTTTTTTTTTTTTAACATTCCAGCAGACAATATAAACTTAAAATAAATGAATTTGTAAAATACAAATATTTTTATTTGGCCATCTTTGAGCCCCCTTCTTGAGTAATCTATATTAGGCCTATAACTGACTGAGGGTGCATAAATGTGTGGTGAACATGTTAAAACTTGGCAATTATTCAGGTAATCAAATCACTATAACAAAACTATAAAATTGCACACCTGTATAGACTAGACGGGTGTGTATGAGGGAAAAGGATCTGGATAGAAAAAAACATGTTCTCACACCGTTTCTACTTGCAAGTGTTATAAGGTCTTTGATCAAAACACTGCATTCTATTGAATTATAACTCCTGCTAGTAGAGGCGAGAGCATCATTTTCAAATTAATCAATCACATATGCAATAACATGGCAGCTAATGGGGATCTGTATAAACACACTAACAAATGAGAAGGGGTGTTATATGATGACATTATTGCTCTTCATACTCCTCTTCCTCTTCAGTGCTATTCCCTTCTCTGGGTTTGTGAACGTCATTAAAAGGATTTCATTGGATTGGCAAGATATTCATAGAGTCAAGGTCTGTGATTGGGTTAAAAAAAAAAAAAAAAATCTCTAGGAATGATGACAGACAGTAACGTCCTTTCCATTGGTCAGTACCACACGCCAGCCAAGATGCAATGTAAACAACCCACACATTTCTCTTCAGCAGAATCTCCGCTATGCAGCAGAAAATGCACATCTCTATCATTTCCCCATAAATTAATACGTAGTAATTGATGAATACTTATCTAACAACTTTGTTAAATATCTATGTAAAAATGCAATAGAAGACGTATGGAAATGGCATAATAACAGCAGACCTGTCAACTGTCACGCACCTCGTGTGACTCTTGTATTATTGGTCCGACATTCACAACTTTTTATTGTCACAATTCAAATTAACTATAAAGGTTTAATAAAGGAATATTTTGGAATTACAGCTGTAATTGACCGAACAATACGTTTTTCTTTTTCATTTTTTATACATTTTCATTCAATTGCCAGCTTAGCAATGTGAGCTGCAATGAAAATGCCTGAACAATAGCGTCCTTGTGGCAATGTTTTCCGGTCACAACAGCGAAATACAAAATGTATAAGACCTATCTAGCTAGCTAATTTATACAGTCTACTTCACTAAACGATTGACTTTTCCTCTCCAAACCACAATCAACACTCAGACTGCCGCTCTGCGTTCAGAAACATAACTGTGTGTTCGAGTTACAGCGAATACAGAATAAATATCAATAGCTGGCTGCTATTTGATCACATCATCAAAAACATCATTGTTCGGTAAAATTTATTCGGTCGAACACCGAAAGTGCTTTTTTGCTATTTTCGGCCGAATAATTTCGGTTGCCGAACATTCAGTGCATCCCTACTGACAAGGGTTCACGTTAGACATAAGTGATGAAGTGCCACAGACCACAGCTGATTGAAAATTTCAAGAAGCAAGCTAATACAGTTGGATGAAATAATTTTTTTTGCAGTATCTTGTAAAAGATGCAGCTAATCATGACCTCAAATGTTCTCCTCTAAAAGTCAATGACTTACCAAGTTTCATTTCAATGTCTTGGAGCTGTTTCTCCTGCAACTGGAGCTCTTCTCGTTTCTTCAACATCTCCGGTGATTTGAGGTACTGCATGTGAGTTTCAATATCACTCTTCACATCTCTGAGCTTCATAAACGCCGTGCGATATTGCTGAAGGAGATCTGCCAAGATAACAGGGTTTATAGCATTAGAGTCATAGGCCGTTGACAATTTAGAAACTCTGGGGGAAAACAAAAAGGTTTAGCAAAGTCGCAAGCAACACCAAGAAGTTAGCACATTCTAAAGGGCAGGTATACAACTAATTGCAATATTAGAAGGATTAAACCAAAAAATATGAAGATGGATCACGGTTTATTCCGTAACTGTATTCACCTTATTACCATTAATATAAAATTACTATTGATCTATTTCAGTTGGACTCATGCCCAAGAGAGGAACAACTGAGGACTGTATACATTCAGAATATATTATTTTTTACCCCACATGAATTCTACCCAATATGGAATGAAATATTTATAGTCCTAGTTGAATAGAGGAAGAATGGCCGTTAGCCTTAGCGAACGAGAGCAGGGGATAGAACATGTTTTCAAGTTTAAAGTGGGCTGCCCCCCCAGTGTAATTTAACACTGGGGCATTGCATACAATGAGTAATGGTCTGTTTGGAGTGGAACATGCGTCACTCTCATTCAGTTGATTCAGGAACAGAAAATCTTGAGAGGAATTAACAATGTTAAGCCAAACAACTACTTCAAAACTAATACAGAAGCTAGGTCCTCAGAAGAAAAATGTATAGTAAAATTAAAATGCAAGTATATCAAGGATAAAATACTGTAGATGCAGAAAACAGATAGGGTGTATGTGTATATATTGTATATATTTTAGTGCTAGGTGCAGCACTACCAGGCCAGCACCTCCCAGAAGTCCTGGAAGGATTAATCATGCTATAGAAGCACCTGACCCGTAGGATACTCCTGATTGGCCGTATCCTGCATAAAAGCAGAAAGTTGGCACCATTTATTGTGGTGTATAGGAGCTGGAAGGTGGAGGAGAGAACAAAGACGACCTGGTAATTGACATTGATTTATGGACTTTGACTATTCTTTGGGATTCATGCTTCGTCTTTTCTTTGTCATTTTGATTATCTGGATGTTTAGAGAGAATTGTATCTGACAGTGTCACAATATGTATGCATGCATGTGTGGATGTAGATTTATATAAGATATATATACTGATCAAAAATATAAACTCAACGTGTAAAGTATTGGTCCCATGTTTCATGAGCTGAAATGAAAGATCTCATTTTCCATAAGCACACAACTTATTTCTCTCAAATTGGGTGTACACATTTGTTTATATCCCTGTTTCTGAGCATTTCTCCTTTGCCAAGATAATCCATCCACCTGACAGGTGTGGCAGATCAAGTAGCTGATTAAACAGCATGATGCACAGGTGCACCTTGTGCTGGGGAAAATGAAAGGCCACTCTAAAATGAGTATTCTAGTCACACAACACAATGCCACAGATGTCTCAAGTCTTGAGGGAGCGTGAAATTCACAAGCTGACTGCAGGAATGTCCACCAGAGCTGCTGCCTGAGAATTGAACATTAATTTCTCTACCATAAGCCGCCTTCTACATCGTTTTAGAGAATGTGGCAGTAAGTCCAACCGGCCTCCCAACTGCAGACCACGTGTATCCATGCCAGCCCGAGCCCTCCACATTCGGCTTCTTCACCTGCGGGATTGTCTGAGACCAACCACCTCGACAGCTGATGAAACTGTGGGTTGGCACAATTGAAGAATGTCTGCACAAACCGTCTCAAGGAAGCTCAGCTCATCGGCTTGTCGTAATCACCAGTGTCTTGACCTGACTGCAGGATTGTTACGAGAGCTGCAATCAGCATACAAATTGCATGCTCCCTCAAAACTTGAGACTAGAGAAAATAAGTATTAGATCAATGCATACTACCAGTGCTCATGTACGTCTCTGAAACCTGGTCACTAAGTGCAAAAATGATACACAAAATGCAAACACCACCAAGAAGCATGGAAATAACAAGAGACAGAAAAACAAATACATGGATCAGTGAACAAACAAAAGTATGTGACATAATTGAAAGAGTGATAATGTTAAAATGACAAATGGGCCAGACACATTGCAAGAACTATGGATGAAAAGATGGACAAAGGAAGCTATAGAATGGTTCGCATCCCAAGAGATGAAAAAAATACCTAGAAGATGAAAGAAGTTTGCTGCTATGACCTGGAAAAGAGCGTAAATCGAATGAAGTGGTAACATCTTGGAGAGGCCTTCACCCAGCAGCGGATCAGTAAAGGCTGTTGTTGACGATGATATAAACACCTAACCACATTGTGGAAGCCGATTCATTGGGTTACATCAGAATGCATCTTGATGAGGTACTTTGATTTGTAAGTTAGTAGCAACTGAATAAGAATGATAGGCTGAATGGTCTCCTCATGTTTGTCACATCTGTTATGTTACTTAACATACAAATGGAACTGTTACTAATCTTCATTAAGTATTTGAAACAGACGTTTGCTGCACAAATGCCCCAAAGTGTAAATTCCATTGTTTAAAATGTACTTACCAATTTGTGTCGTCAGTTTATGGTATGATGGGGGCAGAGGTGCTCCAAAGTACATCCCTCGTAACTTGTCCAGTGACGGTGCCTTGTTTTGAAGGCCTCCAAACTTCCCATTGCTACGGATTCGGTCCCCTTGCCGGGTCAATAATGTTGGACAATGTGTCAGTTTAACAACCTGAAGATGTAAAAAAAATACATAACTAAATACATAAATGACACAATCCTTAATTTTGATCTGTCTTTTAAATTAAGATTGTATTAATGAACCAGAAGAAAGAATACCCAACAAAGTTAGATGTTTTTTGTACACATTGTTATGAATTACCAATTATATAATTCAGGTTTGTTAACCCAGAGCCACATATCAAAGGGATAATGGTATTTCTTAAGTATTTATCTAATTGATGGAGATTGAGCTTGTTAATCCAGCTCTACAAAAGCCGCTATTTGTAATTATCATACTAACCATATTAAAAATAAGTAAGACAAGTCATTAATGTTGATTCCCACCCCCAATTGTTTACTTGTTCTTATAAATAGCCATTAAGTGGGCATCTTTTAAAGTAAAAACAGAGGAAATTATTGATCTATACATCACTGGTTTAATGTGGTACTTGACTGATGACAGCTTGATAAAGTAGACAATTTTACCCACCTCCTTCCTATAGTGGTTTGCAGCATCCAAGTCATCCAGAAGAATGGTGTCTCCCAGGAGCATGCCAAAGACTGGGGAGAATTGCAGGAAACGGGCAGCCATTAAACAAAGCACCCCCCAATGAGACATAACAATTGAGCAACACATGTTCAACTAAATGCAGCTTAAGGCAAAAAAAAAAAATCACTATTACAAAAAGGCACCAAATGTTGATTATATTATACTTACATTGCAAATAACAGAAAATTATTTTAAATGAATGAACTCTTGAGCTTTGCTGGAAGCAGCCCAATATGCTGGGCAGTAGTAGAGTCACATAGAAGCCTGCAGATTACTAACCATGAGGAGAGCAACCACCAACCCCAGGCATAAACACACTGCCTTTCACTCATAGTTTAACAAAAAACTAAAAACAAATCTGTCTGGAGGAATCCTGGTTGAAGAATTTTGAAGAATGAAGCACACTTATTAAACAATCTTATAAATGCAAAAGTAAGGTCCTTATTATTTCATTTTAATTCTAATTTTCAGATGCATCTGTTGCATAGAATACCACTTTAATAAAATGTTTAACATCAACATGATAAGTTGTCATTAAATCAACTTTCAGAAATTCCGTTTAATACATTCTGAACAAAATTACTTTCCTTTATGCCTTTATGGATCAAAACATGGCTCAGTGATTGAAAAAAATAAAAGTACTGAGTTAACACAAGTAAAAGAATAAAAGTAAGTAGTCAACAGGAAATATTTGCTGACTCACCTATTTTACAGTTTGGAAGATGTTCTGGGAAAATCAGGAGATCCCGAACAAATACAGGATTTCCTAAAGGTTCAAAGCAACACCTTCCATTCCTTATGTGAGGTAGGGACCTGTGAAAGAAAAATGATATTTATTATTTTTGTAAGCTCAATCCAGGTATTTATATGATCTCTTCCAGGCACCATGGGTCGAATTAAAGCAAAACTTTGACCCACCCACTAATAGAAAACTATAAACCTGTTCATCATAGTACTTACATTTATGATTAGAAGAAAGTGTCATCTTTCTAAAAATGAAGCCGCAACTAATCCGGCCCCAAGTGAAATATGAATATTAATTCAAGCCCAGGTGGGGGACTTTGCCCCTGGGTAAGGTACTGTACTAGATTGGTCCAGTAAAGAACAGCTGTATAAATGGATAATTATAATGTGATATACTGTAAGTTGCCTTAGACAAAGGCTCCTGCTTAGAAATATTATAACTAATTGGCAGTACTGATTAAACTATTCAGTTGAAATATTTTAAAACAAACTAGGTTTTACATTTATTTGAATTGTATACATGTTGTGCATATAATTGAATAAGGTAACAAATCTGCCATACTTGTTCCAGTCTGGAAGGTTTTTCCTGTAGATGGTGTCCAGAGGAAGCACTTGCTGCCTTCCCTGGGTGTCCTTAAAGATCTGCCGAGCTGCATCAGTGGTCAGTGTGACCACACAGTCCATATCACTTGCCAGGTGCCAAGAGATCACCTTTGCAGCTTCATTGTCCGCAACATGGGCCAAGTGAGCAATCTGTGGGTTAGTTATGTTTTAAGATGTATGAACATCACAATGGAGTTGATTACATATGCACGTTTAAATTGCACTATGAGCGTACATTCATTACATAAATGATGCATGATTGTGCTTGTTCCAAAAATGCACAAAAACTAAATTTTCCCCAAAACCATTTGTAAAAAATATTTAGTGCATTAATGTAACAGATCTTAGTCATTGTTAAATCTTGCTAATTTCCTTTTTCAGTTACTTGTAATACATTTTCAAAAGTAGTAAAATAGGGTGTAATTTTGTTTCATACATTTTTTCCAGCTTACTATACATTTTATAAGGTAGCAATTAAATAAAAAGTAACTTAATTTTTTTTTTTTTAATTAACTGACCATGTAACTGCAAAAGTAGTAGGTTTCAAATACTACAGAATTTAAATTATTTCTTCACAATTGTTGAAATGATTGGTTTTAAATGGATATAAATTAAATGTATTAAATATAGTATGTTTTCCCAACTTGTAAATGCACCAGCCTGCAGTGGGAGCTTTTCTGAGCAAGGCTGAGCTGGTTTTAGAAAAACAGTGGACCTCTATTTTAAACAAAACAGCTGATGTTGTCCACAGTATTACCACCTGACCAATTAGAACATCTTCCGACTGTGTCCTAAGCGTGTCCAAAATATTGGTCTGTTGAATTCCTCTTAGTGTTTTTTAAAGTCAAGCTACTGCATGGTGTGCTGCTTAACCACAAATCTATCTGTCCTACAGTTCATGATTTACAATGTTTGGTATAATATGTTTCATAGCAGTACTTACATCTATGAGGAGAAAGGCATAACTGTACTGAAAAAAGTTTAATAAGTTCTCCCACATATGGTATAAACTTCAAGTGGGGAACATTTAAAATGATCTCTCAGGATTATACTAAAATACTAATCATTTTCATACTAAAAAAAATAAGGAATAAAAATGAAATGCAAATCCTCAAACAGGAAAAAACCACCAACACAACCAGTATTTGAGAATGCACTCACAAACTGAATTAGCCACTGAATGAAACTCTTAAAACTAATAAAGACATGCATTAGATTAATTCCCCCCAACATACACAAATGAAGAAATCTGGATAATTATACAATATTAATTAAACCCTAAAACTGTAAAGTAAAAAAAAACCTGAAAAAACAAAGGGGTGAGGAGGTCTGTAATTAGAATCTGTAAGGTGATGCATTATTCACATACATTCAATCACATACATACATTCACATACATACTTCAATCTAAAAATTCAGAATGAGTCTTATTTTGGTGGATAAGATGCAAACTATTTAGTTTACCACTGTTGATAATCCTTTGTGCTGTAGTTAAAAAGATTTGACTGGGATTGACATGTTTCATAACGTCATTAAGTTAAAATCAGCTACAGAAAGACAGTTACATTCACCGTTTGAATACATTAAATAGGTTCCGATTGCAAAACAGGAAGCTTAATGGTAATGAAAACAAAATAAAACAAACAAATAAAAGCCATGCTTTGTTGGGGTGGTTTCAAACACCAGATGGCTCCAATAATTAAAGACATATTTACACAGGGCACAGATGTAAAGAAAAACCTAATTTGAGGTTATCTATACATACACGCTTTAGGCAAAAGTTGCATTCTTTCAGGATACTAAGTCTATGAAATAAGCAATTAAACCACGAAACAACCCCCCCCTCCCCCCCAAATAAATTACGCAACTTTATTACAACATGTTATTAAAAATACTGAAACATGAGACTAAAAGCTAAAGAATGAGACACCCAAACCCCCCTCCTCCTTTTCCATTTAACACATTAAATACCACATAAATTACCTCTGGCAGAAACCTTATAGCCCAGCATTACAAACCACTACTTCTTCTCTTTAACCATCTAACGGTCTGTAAATTTAATACATAGCCTTTATTTAGTGGGAAGCTTAAAATATTTTTTTAACCTGTTATCAATGAGACTCTGGAATGAAATGATGCATTGCAAACCGATTCACTTACACAGTAAACAGATTTGTCACCGATCACTCTGACTGAGCCAAGACAACACAGATCAATCCATTACTCTATATAGAACTATAGCCATTCTGTAATTCATCCTAATGGACATATAATAATCAAGCTCTGTGCATCTAGTTCTGATATCCGTACGGTTTGTAGGTTCTGTAAATTCAGCATTTCAAACAATTAAAAAAGCAGCACATAATGTTCTGCAAATACCTTTCCCAAGACATCTGGGTTTCCTTTAGAAGTGTTGGGGATTGTGCAGATTCTGCGAGGCTCTTTCATTATCTTTTCACGCTCTGCTGCCTTTACTCTCATCATGACTTCTATATGTTCAACCTGCAAATTAAAGAAAAAGAAATCTTGAGCTGTGCAGTGTGAAATATTTAAAGGGTGGGCTTATTATAGAAATTATAAAATAATTAATTAAAAATTATTAGTCAAGTTTTAAACTACAATAATTTAAAAACTAGTGCTTTACAATTGGAGGATAAACATTATTTTTCTAAATTAGCTTTGTGACAGATACACTATTTGACAGACATGGTTAAGGAACTGTACACGTGTCTTTGAAAACACACATACAAAAGAAAGCTATGTAGAGCTTGACCACACTCACAGCTGTCAGCTGGGACACATCGATATCTATATTCCTCAGATCCGTTTTGAGATGAACCTCCTTTACTGATGCTTCTCGGGCTTGGCCTATGTAAACAAAAAAGTAACATGAGCATTTACCTTTGACTACGTTCTCAGAAAATAACTACTATTTATAACTAGGGCTGTCAGTCGATTAATGGATCGGTTAATCAATGGCCATTAGTTGATTGTTGATATTGTAAGTGAAATTTCCATGGTACAAAAGGATAATACCAATTAATAACTGCATAATGTAAATAAACAGTACCTTGGAGTGAAATTGAAATGATGCATGTTAAAAGCTAAATGCTACTACAGATATGCACAACAAAAATGCAGTTAATTATGTAAACCATAGCTATAATTTAGAATTAGATGTAAACTGGCCTGGCTCTGTCATTACTGCCTGAGTAACACAAAGAGACTCTCACATGAATGACAATAATCTCAAAATATGTAGGAAAAAAAAAATCTAAATGGAAACCACACACAAAAAAAAGGCTTAATCACTATGACATTGAATTAGAAATTATTGGGTATGATAATTTTCTTTGCTGAATGAATAACTTACATTTCAACTCTGTGACTAGTTGATTGTTTGTGTCAAACAAACTCTTGTAAGCAACAACAGACTGGGTAATTTGGTCTTTCTCCCGTGTTAAGGCTGCAATTTGCTGCTGCTTCTTACAATCTGAAAAGGGATATTAAAAAATAAATAAAATATATATATATATATATACACACATACACACACACACATATATATACACACACAAACATTGTTACAATATATACACACAATTAGGTCCATAAATCTTTGGACAGTGACATAATTATTATCATTTTGGCTCTGTACACAACCACAATGGATTTGAAAGGAAAAAATATGTTTAATTTGAGGGTAGTTACATTCAAATTGGGTGAATGGTGTAGGAATTACACCCATTTATATATGTGGCCCCCCCAATTTTAGGGGATCAACAGTATTTGGACAAACTCATCATGAATTAAATTGTGAGTTGCAATACTTGGTTGCAAATCCTTTGCAGTCAATGACTGCCTGAAGTCTGGAACCCATAGACATCAGCAGATGCTGGGTGTCTTCCCTGGTGATGCTCTGCCAGGCCTGCACTGCAGCTGTCTTTAGTTCCTGCTTGTTCTTGGGGCGTTTTGCAACCAAGTATTCTATTAATGATTATGTTAGTTTTTTCAAATACATTCGAGACCCTAAAATTGGGGGGATCACATATATAAATGTATATACATGCATACATACACTTAAATGATTTACACCGGTGCATGTTAAATAATATACTTTTCATACAGTACTTGGTGTATGTATGCCAAAAGCACTCAAACAAACAAAAAAAAGTGTCTACTATTGGTTAAAACATGAAACGATGAAAGGTTATAGCATTAAAAGATTTGAAGGAAAACCAAATACAACAAAAAGGACTAAACCTGTAGCTCACCATTTGAAAACATGAATGGAAGCTCAAATGGTTTCAAAGCATTTTCTTTTACAAAGCCAGGAACAACTGGATTGAAGAACAGAATGTATTCAGTTCCGTCGATGCCGGGGCTGTTTTCAGCAAGAATGAGATTCTGAAATGAGGGAAGTTCCACAGCACACTTAAGTATAGGTTAAGCTCAATCCATGTGTAGAATATACAGGACATTTTAAAATACATTACATGTAGGAACATGTAAAGTGTGAGATCTGTAAAGCAAGCACAATAAATCGAAGATTAAAACTGATTCTAATTATGATCTTTTGATAACCCGAGACCAAAAACGAATCAAGCTATCAATACAATTTTGAATAGATTTTTGAAACAGTACAACCTGTCATTCTGAAAAGCAAAAGTCAATTAACAACATCCATTGTAAATGTAATTATACTCTTTTGGTAACAGATTTTACAGAACAGCAAACTTACCACAATCTCAGCACAACCTCTAGAGAGGTTAAACTGTACTTGTCTGACTTTCCCTTGAAATTGAGGGATTTCGATGTCAGTCTCATTAGGACTCTTAATGGTAACCACCACTTTTCCATCTAGATTTGCACCAGTGGGGTTGTCATACTCATCCTGAAAACAGCAGACATAAAAGCTTCAGTGTAATTCACAGTTGGGGTAATTTAACAATTCCCCAAAAAGCCACCCAGGTAAAAGAACAAAATATTAATTTATTTTTGAATTCTGCTAAAATAATCAACAAAGGGGCAACCAAACAGAACTTTGAAGCCATGCTGATTCATTTGACTGCAAGGAATCTCTGCAATCTCCTAACAATAACACATTACTGACATTTACCAAAATAGGTTGTCAATGATGGCAGAAACATTTTTCTTTGCCATTTACAGTACTGAATCTTCCATAATTTGGTGCATATATGCAGCTGCTGTGAACTCCTCTTCCCTGATTTGCCTCTTAGTAAACACTATGTCAAAACCTATCATTGTGTTTTGAAGTTGACTCTTTTGTACTTTATTTCACACAGGGTTGCGTTAATATCCACCTTGTTCTTCTGAAACCATGTTCCTACTGGTGATTGTTACAAAGCTAACAGCAAGTAAACAGCATGACCATGACCAAGGGAAAATAGAACAACCCAAAAACAGCATAAATTCAACATGAGCTGCATTACAACTTTGACTGACCTAACAATGACAGATTTTAAATTATAGAGCGGATACCCATTAAGTGGAAGAAAATCCTGCTAAACAATATAATTTACCATGTGTGGGTGGATTCACAGTTCTGATTCAGTCTCGGACACATACGAAAAAAAGAAAATGAAAGTAATTCCATTTGTAGGCAATTTCGCCAAGTTGTATTCAGTTCCCTTACTTGATCACTTGCTAAATCTACTCTAACAAAACAGTCATACAAATAAACAGCTTTTAAACTGGTGTATATTAGAGAAAATAAATTAAGATATTCTGTATCAAACTTTTGTATTTTGTGGAGATGTGAACAAGAACTACACAATTTGGTAAATAATTACTTCAGTGTGTTTGAACTATTTTGAACTAAGAGAAAACCCCTGAGCAGAAACATGCATCATTGCCAGTTCGTTGCTACTTGTTTATTAAGGAGCAGCTATGGTGTCCTTCTGGATTTACAAGGAGTTGAACTGCTAAAAAAATAATCTAGGCATGGCTCACTGAAGTGAGTAGCTCTCATGGTATTGAGATTGTTTCTCTTGCAATTAGGCCATTATATATACTAACACAGAGGCCCACACAGACGGAGGATGTTTCATATAATCATGTAGCTAATGAGTTGTGGTGACTGGGCCTTTACACAACATGAAATACTTTTATAATAATAATAAAGCAAACAAGAAATATCTAGTTACCATGATTTTAAGACGCAGGTTGTTAACTAATATCCGAAGGGCAATGGAACGGATATTAGAAACAACTGGAGTTGGCGGCTGGACATCTGGCATCAATTTCACTGGATCATTAGGCTCCACATTTATTACAAACTGAAATCAAAACATACTTTAATTAATATTATGAAAATGACCCTGTCCTGTTACACTGAATCAAATATAAATAACTTTAATGACACATAAATATCTTTGAACTGGATATAATTTCAAATGTAACCATACATCTTTACCACAAAAACCTTCATTAGTAAACAGTGAAGATTTATCAGTATCCCAGTAACAGTGCTTGTGAAAGGTTTATAATTAATATCTTAAAGCTTCTCCCATCTCCAGCTGCATGGCACTTTAATTCTTTCTTTAGGGGCAAGATTACAAAACAGGCAAACACACTAACAAAAGTATATAGCAATTATACAAGGAATCAAATTAAAAAGTACCAAACATCAATTTACATCCTGGGCAAAAATATTTTATTTCTGTATAATTTTACCTAAGGCTCTCTTTCAGTTGAGGTGCAATCCAAATATTACGTCTCGTTATTTGTCATCACAATAACTGTGCAAATATGGGTATTAAGTTTATGACTGGAACTACTGGTCATTATACAGGGCTGTAAAGGCATCATTCTATATTCACTCATGACAGATTTGAGAATGACCAAATCGCATATAAATCGGAGATTGTGATTTGCTCGTCAGCCATTTAGAAGCATTCGACATCGGCCTTGGTACACCAAAATTGTGGCCTGGGACTCGTGATATTTATTCAAATTCTTGAAATGTAAGAGCATCATTACAATATTTACAGTGCAATTCACAATTATAACCTCAGCAATCTTGCATTTCAAATAAAAGTGCCTCTGCACTGAAGACTATGCTATCCATAACAGGGACAAACTAAAATTGTGCATTTGCACTTGACATTGAATGAGTAACGTACGATTAGAGAAGTGATACGTGATTTTACAATCTGAAATCCTACATAACAATTGTATTAAAATATTTGTATTACATTTGAAACTATTTGAGTATTCAAAGATTTGAACAGAAACTCACCTGTTCACTCCATAACATTCTCGTTTTGTCCACTGTAAATGAAAACTGAATGCTGTACTCGCCCACACGATCTGGAATTATTTTGTCTCTGATGAAAAACATACAAATAATAAAAAAAAAGCTACACTTTGAGAAGGTTAAGCAATATGGTCACCCAGAGGTATTCATATCAGGTGAAGAGTTAATGGCCAAGTTGGTACATGGTGTATAAATACATATATACAAAATAAAACTGCAAAACTTGCCGTTTCCCTGCACAGTGTCAGGTTCCCTTCTAGCAGGCTCTACTTCATGATTTCTATTATATTTTAAGTAGACGTAAAGAACTAGAGTTGCTCTGTTTGTTTATTATTACTTTTTTTTAAGATTTGAATGGAAAGTGATCAGGTCTGCGTTCTCAAATTGCAGTGACACATTACATGGAATTACATGTTAAAAGAACCATGATTTTACACAATCCGAGTATTGTCTCACTAGAGGGCCCCCAAGCTCGTCATGGTTTGTACAAACAAAGTAATGGATGATATGTTAGTCCTTTATTGAAAAGCATAATTCCTACTACAGGCATACATCCAGAACGTACCTAGTCTAATAGCCTAACTCATGAAACACTCTCTGAAAAACTAAACAGGACCAAGATTTTAATTTGAACTTGGCGTTTTATTACTATTTGGCAGTGTGTGTTGCCCTATTCTTGCCATTTCCAAATAAGGGATTTCAAGAGGGACAAAGCTGGCAACCAGTTATGAAATTATAGGAAAAAAATAAACTAATGCATTTTAATACAATAGACAATTCCCATCTTTTCCATCAAATGTCCTAAGAGACTCCTTTGTGCATTGCAAGGGATTTTCCACAATGTTAATTCAATTGAGAAGTAAAACCAATTAGCATTTGGTCTTGCTCATCAGAGCTTGCATAAGAAATTACTGAAGCAATATCAAATAATACAAAATAAAAATTGTAGCTTTCATAAATATTCCAATATTCAGCATTCATTGCAGAATGAGGAAATACAATTAAAAACCCACCTGAAATAAAACCGGCCTTCTTTTTCATTTTCCTTTGGCTTGCTACACATGAGTGTGGCAGCCTAAAAGAAAACCAAAAACAATACCAATGAAAGGAAATGCTGGTATAAATCGATAATTGAACTCATCTGAGAACCGTTCTGGAAGTGGCAATTAAGTTATTACAAAGACAAAGAGATTCAGATAAATGTATTCATAAATATACAAACATGGATTCAATTAGGGCTGTGCCAGTGACACATTTTTCAGTATGGATATAGCATTGGAGAATTTACCACGGTGGCAGGGGGTTGGCTGTGAACAACCCGACACAGCATAGGTTGTGTTTCAGAACTAGGGGGGACATGCATTTGGAGTTTTAAAACAGTTGGCGAATGGGGGGGATACAAGATGCTGTCAATATAGGGGGGGACAGCACCTATGGATACGCTAGACAAACCACTTGCACCCCACCGCCTCCCCCGGTCGACAATTCTGTAACAGACCGCCTTGCCTATGCTAATTTTGTCGGGAACCCCTGTATACCGTTAACACAGCCCTCGATTCTTGAAGTGTCTTAACTAAAGACCAAAAGTTGCATTTTAATATTCATATTAGCTATCCATGTCAACAGACTCACTGCTTTATGAGTATATTAATATTGTGGGGAAGATACTTATCTTATATTTCACTGATAACATTACTATTATTTCAACTGCAATGAACAGGTTACATCCCATTGGCAAATGCCCACTGTTTCATTCTTAACCATGAAGACAGTTTAAGGCTCTCCGTATAGGACTTCTTCCCAGCTAAACATCATATAGTGTTAAAAGAAAAAGCTGATGTAAAACCCTGGATAAACTTAATCATATCTGGGTCATGACCATGCTGACCTGTACACAGTAGCATTACTTATTTAACACCACAATATTTACCCATTTCAAACTGGATTGTGTTGCCATAGTTCCTTCATAAAACTAGATTCCAAACATAACTGTCATGGCTGGGGGAAAATCCATAACAAAACCAACCAGAAAATTATACACTGACTGCACAGCAGTATATAATATAAAAAGTTAAATTTGATTTTATCTAGCAACATGAGTAAGAGATTTTACTTTCATAATAGGGATGCACCGAATGTTCAGCAACCGGAATTATTCAAACGAAAATAGCAAAAAAAAAAAAAGCACTTTCGGTGTTCGGCCGAATAAGTGAAAAAAACAAATACATTTTACCAAACAATGACGTTTTTGATGACACGATCAAATAGCAGCCAGCTATTGCTATTTATTTTGTATTTGATGTAACTCCAGTGCACAGTTATGTTTCTGAACGCAGAGCGGCAGTCTGAGTGTGGTTTGGACAGGAAAAAAAACAATCGTTTAGTGAAGTAGACTGCATAAATTAGCTATAGGTTTTATACATTTTGTATTTCGCTGTTCTGACTGGAAAACATTGCCACAAGGACGCTACTGCTCAGGCATTTTCATTGCAGCTCACATTGCTAAGCTGGCAACTGAATGAAAATGTATAAAAAATGAAAAAAAAACCGTATTGTTCGGTCAATTACAGCTGTAATTGCATAATATTCCTTTATAAAACAAAGTCACAACCTTTATAGTTGATTTGAAATCGTGACAATAAAAAGTCGCAAAAATTTCGGTACAATAATACAAGAGTCTGACACGAGGTGCGTGAGAGTTAACAGGTCTGCTGTTATCATACCATTTCCATACATCATCTAATAATTTATTTTTACATAGATATTTATTTAACAAAGTTGTTGTGTTAGATAAGTATTCATCAATTGCATCAATTACAACATATTAATTTGTGTTGAAACGATTTGCGATAGAGACATGTGCATTTTCTGCTGCGTAGCGGAGATTCTGCTGAAGAGAAGTGTGCAGTTTGTTTACATTGCGTCTATGCCCGGCGTGTGGTATTGACCATAGAAAGGACGTCACTGTCTGTCATCATCCCTAGAGATTATATATTTTTTACCCAATCACAGACCGTGACTCTGAATATCTAGCCAATCCAATGAAATCCTTTTCATGATGTGCAGAGGCCCAGAGAAGGGAATAGCACTGAAGAGGAAGAGGAGTATGAAGAGCAATAATGTGTCACCATATAACACCCCTTCTCATTTGTTAGTGTGTTTATACAGATCCCCATTAGCTGCCATGTTATTGCATATGTGATTGATTAATTTGAAAACGATGCTCTCGCCTCTACTAGCAAGTAGTATAATTCAACAGAATGTGGTGTTTTTTTGATAGAAGACCTTATAACACTTGCATGTAGAAACTGTGGGGGAGCATTTTTTCCTTTTCCCTGATACACACCTGTCTAGTCTATACAGGTGTGCAATTAGCTTTTGTTATAGTGATTGATGAATTACCTAAATAATTGCCACCTTTTAACATGTTTACCACACATTTATGCACCCTCAGTCAGTTATCAAGAAGGGGGTGCTCAAAGTATTAAAATATGTTTATTTTACTAATTTATTCATTTTAAGTAATATTGTGCTTTGTTGGTATGATGTCTGCTGAAATGTTAAATAAATGTTTTAAAATTGTAGTTTTGTAATTGATCTTGTCTTTGAAAAGCAAGACAAAATAGTAAAAGCTCATTTAGACTATTTAATTTTCATTTCGGTGCATCCCTATTTCAGCAATAAAAAGATAAGGCCCAACATTTAAATATGATGTGACTTCACTTTAATTTGTTTAAATTTATTAACACTATAATCAGCCTGAACATTGAATGAAAAGAGCAAATAGTGTCGTAAAGCCACAGTGTTCGATGTGAATCTGCTGCTAACAGACTTACATGTTCTGGAGGTCGTGTGCCAGAAGTCCGACCTTTCCACATCTGCATTGACATCATAGCTGGATTCAAATTCCTCATTCCATTGCCATCTTCTGACAGAACAGTCACTGTGAACACTAGAAATTACAGATTATAAATAGATACACTTCAAGAGGGTAAAAGAAATATACCCATGTCATGATTCACCTTGTCATGATTTAAGACTGTCAAATCCTATGCAAAATGGTAACATATATATGACCAGTATTCAAATCACCTGAGAGAAAACGTGTGATTTCTTAATTTATTAAATATATAGCATTTCATATCAAACATTGCCAGGATGTAAATTTTTAGGGCTTAACATGGTTGTTTGATACCATTTGCAAAATCCAGCAGTGTCAATATTTATTGTAATATATTTACTGAATAGCAAAAAATACAATTATATTTTGCTTATACTAATTAACCAGAGCTTGATGTGTTGTTTCCTTTATTTTTGCTTAGGTTCATGAAGGGGATACAGTGAGACCTGTAGGATGATGAATGAATTACAGCTCAAATAATTTGGGCAAAATAAAGGGCCCTATATAACAGATCTAGGTTTCTGGGTTTTTAAAATAAGTCAGTGAGCAAGACTCCAGGGCTATATAAAACAAAAATCTGTGATGGAGAGAAAAAAAAAAAAAAAAAAGGTAAAACATACAACTTCAGCGTAAGTGGTATGTTGAAGGATGTAGCTAAACTATGTGAAAGGAATTTGTCAATTTGTCACAGATCTGCACACTGAGCTACAATTCTATTCATAAGTGTCTTGGGTACAATTTTTATGGAAGATTGAAAAGGTCGTGGATAGATCTTTTGAAATGTTACTCCAGTTGATGTAGGTTGATGCATGAATATAAACTTTAGGCAGACAAAAATATGTATAAAAGTGAGGGAAGCCAAAATGAAAACTGATCACAAAAATAATAGGGGATAAAATACCGGTTAAAAAACCTCCCGCAGGGAACACTGCATCTTGGTCGTACTCTACCAAGAGTTTCACAGGTTTAGTGGAGTCTGGGAGAACATTGATTTTCACAGAAGGTCCCTCTAAAGTGGATTTATTTAATATGCCTTGAAATGTTATGTTGTATTCACCCCTAAAATGTAAAGAGAAATATATTTTCTAATTAAAAAAAACATTATTCAAGTAATACATATGCATTATTATTAGTTAAGGTTGTAGTTAAGGTTGCTAAGAATGGAAATTAAAAAAGTAGTATCACCTGAAAATGATCAAAATCAAATAAAAGGAATTAAACTATTACAAGGAAACAACTTTCAATCACACGAGTGCCTCTATGAAATTAAGGTGTACCTTACAATTAGTTTAACCACATATGCTTAAAAGCATCTTTGATTAGGAGAAGTGTATTTTACCAATTACCGGTTCTTTATTACAATACTTACTTAGGTGCATACACTCGATACGCTGCAAAGGTAGCTCTACCATTTTTGTCGACTTTTTGTGGCTGTGGCACAGGTGCCATCTGAAAAGAAAGATCCAAGTATGTTAATTCTGTATTTTTAGTTTTACGAAAAGATTTAACAATAACAATTCTCTCTGGAAAATAAAGCTCTACATAAGGGATTTATTATTAAATATGTTTTGGAAATGTAAGACAGAGACATTCATATTTATTAGTAACTTGTTTATGCATCTGTGACATACCTTTAACAAGTTATCCTTTAAAAGTACCACTTTGACCTGTGGGTCACAGGTTGGATTGGCCCATTGATCACACAACTGAAGAGTAAACGGCTTCTCAAATTCCTTCCCATTAACCACCATTAGATGCTGTTCAAATAAAAAAATATTTTTTATGAAAATTTATAATATGTATTATACACATATATAATGTATATATAAACACACATATATATACACAAAGCTATACACACACATATATATATATATATATATACATATACATATATATACATATATACACATATATACATATATATATACACATATACATATATATATATATATATATATATATATATATATACACACATATACATATATATACACATATACATATACATATATATACACACACATATATATATATATATATATATATATATATACATATATACACACACTCACCTAAAGGATTATTAGGAACACCATACTAATACTGTGTTTGACCCCCTTTCGCCTTCAGAACTGCCTTAATTCTACGTGGCATTGATTCAACAAGGTGCTGAAAGCATTCTTTAGAAATGTTGGCCCATATTGATAGGATAGCATCTTGCAGTTGATGGAGATTTGTGGGATGCACATCCAAGGCACGAAGCTCCCGTTCCACCACATCCCAAAGATGCTCTATTGGGTTGAGATCTGGTGACTGTGGGGGCCAGTTTAGTACAGTGAACTCATTGTCATGTTCAAGAAACCAATTTGAAATGATTCGACCTTTGTGACATGGTGCATTATCCTGCTGGAAGTAGCCATCAGAGGATGGGTACATGGTGGTCATAAAGGGATGGACATGGTCAGAAACAATGCTCAGGTAGGCCGTGGCATTTAAACGATGCCCAATTGGCACTAAGGGGCCTAAAGTGTGCCAAGAAAACATCCCCCACACCATTACACCACCACCACCAGCCTGCACAGTGGTAACAAGGCATGATGGATCCATGTTCTCATTCTGTTTACGCCAAATTCTGACTCTACCATCTGAATGTCTCAACAGAAATCGAGACTCATCAGACCAGGCAACATTTTTCCAGTCTTCAACTGTCCAATTTTGGTGAGCTTGTGCAAATTGTATCCTCTTTTTCCTATTTGTAGTGGAGATGAGTGGTACCCGGTGGGGTCTTCTGCTGTTGTAGCCCATCCGCCTCAAGGTTGTACGTGTTGTGGCTTCACAAATGCTTTGCTGCATACCTCGGTTGTAACTAGTGGTTATTTCAGTCAAAGTTGCTCTTCTGTCAGCTTGAATCAGTCGGCCCATTCTCCTCTGACCTCTAGCATCAACAAGGCATTTTCGCCCACAGGACTGCCGCATACTGGATGTTTTTCCCTTTTCACACCATTCTTTGTAAACCCTAGAAATGGTTGTGCGTGAAAATCCCAGTAACTGAGTAGACTGTGAAATACTCAGACCGGCCCGTCTGGCACCAACAACCATGCCACGCTCAAAATTGCTTAAATCACCTTTCTTTCCCATTCAGACATTCAGTTTGGAGTTCAGGAGATTGTCTTGACCAGGACCACACCCCTAAATGCATTGAAGCAACTGCCATGTGATTGGTTGGTTAGATAATTGCATTAATGAGAAATTGAACAGGTGTTCCTAATAATCCTTTAGGTGAGTGTATATATATATATACACTCACCTAAAGGATTATTAGGAACACCTGTTCAATTTCTTATTAATGCAATTATCTAACCAACCAATTACATGGTAGTTGCTTCAATGCATTTAGGGGTGTGGTCCTGGTCAAGACAATCTCCTGAACTCCAAACTGAATGTCTGAATGGGAAAGAAAGGTGATTTAAGCAATTTTGAGCGTGGCATGGTTGTTGGTGCCAGACGGACCAGTCTGAGTATTTCACAATCTGCTCAGTTACTGGGATTTTCACGCACAACCATTTCTAGAGTTTACAAAGAATGGTGTGAAAAGGGAAAAACATCCAGTATGCGGCAGTCCTCTGGGCGAAAATGCCTTGTTGATGCTAGAGGTCAGAGGAGAATGGGACGACTGATTCAAGCTGATAGAAGAGCAACTTTGACTGAAATAACCACTCGTTACAACCGAGGTATGCAGCAAAGCATTTGTGAAGCCACAACACGTACAACCTTGAGGCGGATGGGCTACAACAGCAGAAGACCCCACCGGGTACCACTCATCTCCACTACAAATAGGAAAAAGAGGCTACAATTTGCACAAGCTCACCAAAATTGGACAGTTGAAGACTGGAAAAATGTTGCCTGGTCTGATGAGTCTCGATTTCTGTTGAGACATTCAGATGGTAGAGTCAGAATTTGGCGTAAACAGAATGAGAACATGGATCCATCATGCCTTGTTACCACTGTGCAGGCTGCTGGTGGTGGTGTAATGGTGTGGGGGATGTTTTCTTGGCACACTTTAGGCCCCTTAGTGCCAATTGGGCATCGTTTAAATGCCACGGCCTACCTGAGCATTGTTTCTGACCATGTCCATCCCTTTATGACCACCATGTACCCATCCTCTGATGGCTACTTCCAGCAGGATAATGCACCATGTCACAAAGGTCGAATCATTTCAAATTGGTTTCTTGAACATGACAATGAGTTCACTGTACTAAACTGGCCCCCACAGTCACCAGATCTCAACCCAATAGAGCATCTTTGGGATGTGGTGGAACGGGAGCTTCGTGCCCTGGATGTGCATCCCACAAATCTCCATCAACTGCAAGATGCTATCCTATCAATATGGGCCAACATTTCTAAAGAATGCTTTCAGCACCTTGTTGAATCAATGCCACGTAGAATTAAGGCAGTTCTGAAGGCGAAAGGGGGTCAAACACAGTATTAGTATGGTGTTCCTAATAATCCTTTAGGTGAGTGTATATATATATATATATATATATATATATATATATATATATATATATATATATACATACACACACACACACACACACACACACACACACACACACACACACATATATATATATATACATACAGTACTGTTTAAACGTTTTAGGCAGGTGTGAAAAATGCTGTAAAGTAAGAATGCTTTCAAAAATAGACATGTTAATAGATTATATGCATCAATTACCTAAATGCGCCCGCAAGGTACCACTGCTCAAGAAAGCACATGTACAGGCCCGTCTGAAGTTTTCCAATGAACATCTGAATGATTCAGAGGAGAACTGGGTGAAAGTGTTGTGGTCAGATGAGACCAAAATCGAGCTCTTTGGCATCAACTCAACTCGCCGTGTTTGGAGGAGGAGGAATGACCCCAAGAACACCATCCCCACCGTCAAACATGGAGGTGGAAACATTATGCTTTGGGGGTGTTTTTCTGCTAAGAGGACAGGACAACTGCACCACATCAAAGGGACGATGGACGGGGCCATGTACCGTCAAATCTTGGGTGAGAACCTCCTTCCCTCAGCCAGGGCATTGAAAATGGGTGGATGATGGGTATTCCAGCATGACAATGACCCAAAACACACAGCCAATGCAACAAAGGAGTGGCTCAAGAAGAAGCACATTAAGGTCCTGGAGTGGCCTAGCCAGTCTCCAGACATTAATCCCATAGAAAATCTGTGGAGGGAGCTGAAGGTTCGAGTTGCCAAACGTCAGCCTGGAAACCTTAATAACTTGGAGAGGATCTGCAAAGAGGAGTGGGACAAAATCCCTCCTGAGATGTGTGCAAACCTGGTGGCCGACTACAAGAAACGTCTGACCTCTGTGATTGCCAACAAGGGTTTTGACACCAAGTACTAAGTCGAAGGGGTCAAATACTTATTTCCCTCATTAACATGCAAATCAATATATAACTTTTTTGAAATGCGTTTTTCTGGATTTTTCAAGGGTTTTGCCACCAAGTACAAAATCAGCAGAGGATCAAATACTTTTTTCCCCTCACTGTATACATAAAATATCACACACACATACATATACATCAGAACAGCTGATTGCAAACTTTGGCTACAAATATTTCACACAGTGGCAACAGTTGTAAAGATTTCAACACAATCAACTGAATACGTAACCTCAAGACTTGCCACATGCCTTAATACAATAGGTGCTTTAAAATTTCCATTTGTTATCTGGATCAAATGCAACAGTACATTTGATTACTATCTGTCATACTAATTCTCTCACCTGCCAAAAAACTAATCTTGGTTGCTTATAACAATGCTTTTTACAGCAGAACTAGTCAATCTTAAAACATTTATACATTTTTATGTTGTATTGATGTTGATAACTCTGTTCTTTGGTACAGAATAATGTAATCAACGTGTGTTGGGTCTGAAGTTTGTTTTCCTTTTTTTCAAAAGGACATTTCATTCGCAATGTGTAAAAAAAACTTTGATTTGCAGTTTAAAAACCTCAATACACTACAGAGAGAAGGCGTGTCCATCTGTGCCACATCTCATTGTTGAATACAAAATCATTATTGAAATGTATAAAACTATATATTTTTAAAAGTATATAGTTTAAGTTAGTGTATGTATCTTGAAGCACAAGCAAAAACAAAAAGCCTGAGTGTCTGCATTTTATGCAAACGGGTACACATGTGTACATATATATATATATATATATATATATATATATATATATATATATATATATATATATATATATATATATATATATATATATAAGAGAGAGAGAGAGAAACACAGATTATATACATGTACACACACATCCCCTCCCCCCCCACAAACACACAAACTCGTTACCTTGTCGGCCTTTGGCCAGTCAACAAATTGCAGCTGTGCAGGGGGTCCTGCAATCAGATTAACACGCATGTACTCCACAAAGCTTCGCCAAGCAAAACACAGCTCTTTGGATCCAGGAGCTATGGGAGTGAACTTTATTCCTTTGATCACAATTAACTGCAAGCTTTCCTATATTTGTAAAAAAAAAAAAAAAAAAAAAAAAAAAAAAAGCGTGTGCTAAAACATTTTCTCAAAAAGAGAATCTCAATGTTCTAAATTCACAAAATAAGTAATATTCAAAAGTAAATTAACAAAAAAAAAAAGATGAAATCAAACTTACAGTATACCAAGTGTGAGGAGAAATAATTGGCAAATTCATTTTCTGATAGGCTGCTTATGATACTTTACCTGCCAGATAACTTGTAAACTGGATTTATCAAGCCCTTCAGAAGAAACACCAACTGAATTCACAGCAGATGATGACAATACATTTGTTTTATTCCCATACTGGTCTGTAATTTCCAAATCTAGAGTAAAGAAAATTAGAAGCAATCACAATTTACACCACACATGCAAACCATTCTTTTACTAAATGTGCTCTAGTATCAGTAAATAAAGATTTAAAAGGCAAAAACTAAAATTAGAAATATTCAACATTTGCATTTCCAAACAATTTACTTACAGATATCTGCAGTCAGCTCTTCGCCCATAGTAAGTGAACAGTCACCATTCAGAGTAGCCTTAATGCGCTTTGGCTCATCTGGAAGAGGCCTAACAAACACAAGAGATTAGAAAAAGCAAGTAAAGATAATACTGTATATATGCTGGTGTTTTATCTCCCATCAAGTTACATTTAAGATTGGTGAAATGAGAGGGATACGCATCATAATGATTATTAATTTCAATTACCATCAGCACCATTGTGGAAATTTCCAGAAAAAAGTGACTATTAAAACAACACTACATAAACACTAGGTACAATATGGATTGGACTGGATTTTAGATTTGGCATCTACAATACAAAGGAAAGGGAGAAAGACATAGGCCTACTTGGAAAAACAGTAAAAAATCTGCACAATTCACACAATTACTGTGCATCTGGTATAACATTCAACTTCTATACCACTGACTTGATCCACTGAAAACAATGCATATATATGGGATCCCCTGGGACCAGGATTGAAAACCTCTGTTAGTGCACAACACATTAGGTAGGATTCTTTGCCTTGCTAAAGTAAAACCGATCTAAGTCGCTGATTCAATAAAGCCTCTTTCACAAGACACGCTTAAAACAAGCTTGATAAATTAACAGCAAGCATATATATGTTTATAATCTAATAAGGTGCTTATTGAACATTTTGCTTTAGTATCATCTGCCATTTGATTTACACATAATATTGGCAAAACATCCTTGAATAAGAGGGAAAATGCACACTCGGGAGTACAAACCCAAAATAAATTTCCCCCAAACTCGTAAAACAAAAGCACAAAAAATAATACGGCTTCTGTAATGAGGTGCCTGTTGAACCCCTAAAAACACAAATATAAATAAAACTGAGCTTCTGTAATGAGGTGTCCATTGAACCCCGACAACATAGAATATAATATAAAACAGCAAAGTAATTACAGGGAGGGACAGTGTTCAATAGTGTTTCAGTGTGTGGACAAACTCTCACAGCGATAAACACACTGGAGCAAGTGCAACTGAGAGATATACCCCTTTGCTGTGTAATTCAGACAAAATAATCATTACTTGAAAGATAGCTGGATGTAATGAGCTCCCTCCCAAAGAAAAAAAAAAAAATCACAGTGTAATTCAGCAAATACACACAACTATACAAAAGCAAAATAAACTTGAATGCTAAAGTTCCTGGAAAAACTGTCTGCAGTATACATACATATACACACACACATATATATATATATATATATATATATATATATATATATATATATACACATATATATACACACACATATATATATACATATACACACATATACATACATACATACATGCATACACACATACACACACACCTAAAAAAAGTTTTAGGATAGAAGCAATAGAAAACAGTAATCAGCCTAGTAGGTGGAGTAAAATAAAATCTTAGGTACATTCATATTTATAGTCATAGTAAGTAAATTTAAGTTATTAGTAGTAGTTGAAGCAGTTGTAATTGTAAATAATATTCATTGTTACATTAGAAATAATGTGCTTACAGAGGGAAAAGAGGGAAATAATATGGAATAATAAGAATACGAATAATCTGTATTAAAGCCCCTAATTTATTGTAGTATAATTATTTTTAGAAGTAGAAGAGGTATAAGTATTCATATAATACAGTTTTATATGTGGAAATTAAGAAGCAGTTTAGACAAAGCACAAGTGGAATATTAATAATAGTCTTTCATTCAAGCATTGTGAACTAGAGAGCAAATAAACATGTATTGATTACTTACATTACCAGAACGATAGATAGAATAAGATTTTTGAGAGAGACCAGTCCCTTCAGAGTAATTCAGTGGGTTTCAGACAAAATAAACATTAAGTTACTAGAAATACAGATGGATAGAATAAGCCTTTTTCTCTCAAACTCATATAGCAATAAACACACCAGAAGAGAAAATGCAACTGTGAGACTGATCCATTCACAGTGTAATTCAGCACTATAGGCTATATACACACAGCAAGACAAAATTTTAATTAAATTAAATTAAAAAAACATATAAAACAAAATAAAACCAAGACAGACATTTCTGGTTGAACATTTTGCATATCTGCCGAGGCAAATGTGTCTGGAATGTTTTTTCTAAATAATTCTTATAATCTTACCTGACAGTAAAAGATCTTTCGAGTGACACGCGTTCATCCTGAAATGACACTTGGCAGTAACGGGGGTCTTTAATGGAATTGGGAACCATCACATCAGGTAGAATTCCTTCAATGAGGTCCTCCTTCTTTAACTTGGGGGTCCAGTTTACCTACAGGACAAAAAATGCTTTGCTGTGAACACAGATTTGACAGTTCCTGTGACTTGCTTCCAGTTGATGCAGGCTAGAAGATTTTTTTTTTTTTTTAATTTATTATTTATTTAATTTTCATAAATTTTAACAAAACACTGATTTATTACAATATTCTCCCATTAGATTTAGTAAGAAAAACATTCAGATGCTAGCAGAATGAAGAAAAAACAACAACTATTCTCTTAGGCTATGTATAATGACTCCATTTGCACAATTCAGTCAATTCAAACCAAAACCCAATTCAATTTATTTCCATCACAATTATTCTACATTCTGTCGAACCTTAGCACATCATAGGCTTCCTCTAGTGGCTGCAAGAGGTGCAAAAAACGTTTAAAATATTGGTTTACTCTTGAACTTCCATTAATCCAAACCAAGCAATCACATCTTCCGTCCACTTTGTTTACAAAAGATGTTTAGCCAAGCTGTAGGAGCCAATTCCAAACTGAAATCCTCATGGTCTGAAATGGTTATAGCAGTGAGGGAATTCCATTAAGTTTATTATTATGTGAAAATGTGAAATTCATTCCAATTCCCAGCCAGACCTTAAATAGTTTGCTGGGATAGTGAACTTGTGAAACACACAATATTATATATATATATATATATATATATATTCCAGAGTAAAATCAAAGTCATATTTAACCACTTTGTCAAATCAAAGGAAATTGAAGTATATCAACAGATGTCAAGAAGTCAAACATTTTGTCTACCTTGGACAATAAATCAGCGCAGCTGGAGATATAGAAGAAAATCAAAAGAAGAATGAAAATGGGATGGATTGCATTTGGAAGAAACAGAACACTGTTAAATGGAAATCTACCCATTTGCCTGCAGAGATTAATGTTTGATTAATTCATACTACCAGTGCTTACTTCAGACACACTTTGCACAAACTTTACTGAACACGACGCAAAGAAGATGGAAAGATGTACGCTTGCAACAACAACCAGAGATGGAAAAATAAATTAATACATCCGAGAACAAGCTGAAATATGTGGCATCATTATAAGAGTAAAATGTTAAAATGATAATGGGCTGGACACATTGCAAGAAAAACAGATCAAAGATGGATAAAGGAAGCTACTGAATGGATACCAAGAGACAACCACATGTGAAGATTAAATACAATTTTGCAGGAGAACATAGAGAACCAAAGCTGTAGATAGAAGCAAATGGAAACGTGTATTAAAATTGCTTACCTTAATCTTTTGTGCTAAGCCAGCTGTGATGGGGATTTCTCGGTCACCTTCATCATACAATCTGAAGATAAGGTTTTGCAGGCTGTCACCAGCTGTCCAGCTGATCTCATCATCTTGTTTTAGTAGAGTTGCTTTGTCACCATCAACGCTTAAGATTTCTAATCTGGCCACATGTCTACTAGGCACCAACTTTACAGTCTTTTCTACTGCTTCTATATTCTTGCAGCTCTATAATAAAGGAAAATGTTATTGCGATGTATTCTACAATGTACATATTTCCAAATCATTTAAATTATAATTTAATTCCGTAAAAAGGTAGACTAATTAATTAGCAATTCTAAAAGAAATTGAAAAATGGGAGGAAAAGTCACAATTCATCTTTCAGTGGACCTATGATAAAGTTTAATAGGGTGCCATAGCAATAATTATTAAAATGATTAAAACTTTGCCAATAACTTACTGGTATTTCAATTTTTGCCTTTATGGTCTGATCCTTCTTGATGTTTTTGACATACACAGGTGGACCTGTTAATGTACCCACCCCAGTGTTGCTGCAGTCTATTATGTACATTGGCAAGTTTGGAGCACCTAGAAACTGTATAATAAAAACAAAAATTGCATATTACAAACAATTCATTCACATGTGTATTATATTTAATAACATTTCCATGAGCAAACATTTGCCAGGAATTTACTCAAAACCTCAAGTTAAAAATGATCTGGTACAGACGGTTTGCTTTTGACATCCTTATACTATTTCTGGATGGGGGAGTGGGTAGACTAGGAAAATAATTATACTAACAAAGTCAAATCTGAAATATGCATTTGAGGTAAGGTAGGGTTCTGCACTAAAGTCTTCACACATTGCTTAGAATGAGACACTTCACTTTTGAGTTCATGATCTACATTTTTACATTTACAATTTGTTTTTTTGCCCAATAAAGGGACTTACTATTACCAATCCCTAACAAAAAAAAAAAAACTAAAATAAATTTTCCATTACAAGAATCTTGAGATATGGGAAAGGGAAAGGAAGACTGGCAGCACTGATTAGACAGAGTGAGTGACTCGGACCTCTTCACTGATTTGGTTGGGTTTACAGTGCAAGTACAACATTCGTGCTTTTGAAGTGCTTCACGTCAGCTTCTTTTCTTTAAGCTTCTTTCTAAAGCAGCTTCATTCACAGGAGGTATTACTGTACTTGAGTAGCCTCACATTCCTATTCACAACATTAATGAAGGAACCATTGCTGCAGTTCAAGATCAAAACAAGGACACCAGATGTTAAAATAATCAGTGGGAGGTCAGATGAAGGTTAGTCCACTTGCAGTTGGGCTTCAGTTCCAGCTCTATGACATGAAAGCTCTTTGAAACAGCTTCTTGTGACTGAGATGGTCAAGGACTTTGCATAGGAGATAGTGATTAATGACATCTGCTTACACCACTGGTGAAGTAGAGGTTTGAAAGCTTCTACATATGCAAAAAGAGTATTTTCTTGCACAATAAGTGATGCATTATCTTGCAGTAATTCCCTCACAATATGTTCACCAAATCTCTTAAAACACTATAAGACAACTTAGTAGAGGCTGCCTGGCACAAACACGTGAATGGCGGGCGAAAAAAAAAAAAAGCACCACCCACTTGCGATCCTACTCCCGAAAATATGTGATCGCCCCCTCTGCTCAACAATATGTGATGACCCACCTCCTGCTGGACAATTCGATATCAGACCGCCTTGCCTATGGAAATTTATGTGCGAAACCCTGAGAAAGTTCAGAATACAGGGTTATGGATATTTGTAACTTACTTTATTTTTTGTGGAAATACATTTGAGAAAAAGGTGTTATGTCGGTTGATTCCATTAAATGAAGGAGAATATATTCAAAATGATGAAGAATTAAAATAAAGCTAGTTACTTGATTTTAGTGTTTTTTGATTATTTTTATCAAGAGTGTAACTCATTTTGGAGGGTACTGTACATTCCTGTAGTAGCATGATGATATTATTACTGTTACACAATGGGTACTTCTCCATCCACACATTTTTCCATTTTACTTCGAACTTTAGTAAGTGAGGTTATAAGGCAAGGAGTTGATACAAAACACCGATAATAAAAAGGCGAAGTGAGACATGACAGAAGACCCCCTCAGCAGTCTCCAATGACTGTGCCCTGCTTGTTTTACTTAGCCAGCTGCATGTACAACATATATTCATAGCATTAATAAACCATTAAAGTAATTTCAAGCCTCTTTTTTAAAGAAAGGGTCATTACTTCTATTAAACCATTTAACCTTCTTCATAAATAAAAACACTCCTTAGCAAATTATCTCCAGATGTCAGAAGCCTGTTTCTTAATGTCAGCATTGCTAAATATTATTTGCTTGCCAGTTTAATAATGCCAGACCACGTCTCTTAGGAGTATGTAACCATGCAATCCTAAAATGAATATATTTAAAATATAAACCACTGAGGTTAAGTGAAACTACTTTTGATGATTGATATCATCCATTTCTAAACCATAAACTACCACTAAATTAGTATACATTTTAAATTCCACATGTGTCTTTACAAAATTAAATTTTACATCAAATTAGAATATTGTTCAACCATCTTATCACTAGAATCAATTACAAAACATTTGGAATAAAGAGAAAAGGTCATGAGAAGTACAGACATTCCCATAGATTTAAAATAAAGTCATCAAATCCCAATAACTTTTTTTTTTTTTTTTTAAGGACCCTGGTTCCCAATCTGGAATGTACGCACCTCCGGGCGTGGGGATGGGGTCCAGGGGCTGTGGCGGGGCAGCATCATCAAAATTAAAGTGCATAATAGACTTAAAGTTTCATATTATACGAGAATGGTGTGGTCAAAAGCTAGATTTAAAAAATGGATCAAAGGAAAACAGCAGCAGCTATCTCACTGAACACTTGGCAGGAACATTCACCTCTAGTCTTATGTCTAGTCTTTTTGCTGTTAAGGCCACATATGCAATCATGTCTTTCTCAGAAATGGATACAAGTTTAAGAATTGTCTTTGAAGCTTCATTAGACAATTACTATGGGACTCAAAATCTGATTGAAACCTAAACAATATGAATAAAACTACAGACTAGATCAGTGTAGTGTTTTCATGTTGGCTCCTCACTGCACTGGAGTCCTGTTTAAAGGACAAATTAATGGTCTGGTAAAATTGAGGGAAAACTTAAGTCTGACGTGTCTTGAACAGTGCCTACATCCATTTGAAATCATGGAGTAAAAACACAATGAAAGGTAATATGATTCTGCCTTTTTTTCTGTAAATGTGCATGTTTTGTTCCAACATTTTATTCAGACGTCTTGAAGCACATGCCATTGCAGTTATGAAGAGGAACCCACATGATGAGAGTGCTTGAATACCAGTACAGTCCCAAAACATACAGCAAACCCATTTGGATAAAAATGGTAAGGACTTGCCTGTGTAATACCACTGTTGTAATATAGAAATTTAAATTGAAATGTCACTTAAAGCATGGTATTTGGCATGAATGAAACTTACATGTAAATTGCCAACGGGTAAGCCTGTATTACATTTAAACTAAAGGGTTTGAGCACTAGAAAATATAGGCTAACCTTTTGTTACGGGATAACTGCACTCAATACTCACTATTCCAGCACCAAATCAACATTTAAACTGCTTCAGATCTGAATTACCCATGCTGATCAAGTCTGGTAAATAATTACTACTTCACAATTGTACATACATACAAAATACATAGATTTTGAGTAATGCACTTCTCCTCCTATGCTACCAACAAGCATTTCATAGTTATTTTAACATGTCCATCATTTTAGCTTTGATTAAATTGACATTTTCCAGTTTACTACAATTTGTATCTAGACATTCCCAGAATTACACAATTATCAGCAGCAGTTAAAAATGAACATTGTTCATCTAAACACTTTTTTCCACAACCCTTTGTTAAAAGCTTTTCATGACTTTTTAAATGGATCTCATACATTGATATTTGAATTTAATTTGATTAGGGTGTAGGGTTTATGTCAGGATTTTACCTTACAGCTGACTGTCATTTTCGGCTGAGCGGTGATATTTCCGGCTTCATCAAGCACCTCAACTAGGAGAGGAAAAGATGCTCCATTTTCAAGAACTAGGTTTTCAGATTCTGCTTTTACCCTGAGCGAGAATGGGGGACCTGAAGAAAGGAAAACCAATACTATATTAACAATAATAATAATGTATTTATTTGGATGATACTTTGCCAAAAGGCAAAGGTGACTGGGTTTACAAGATAATTAATAAAATATTACTTGAATTAAAACAGACATTGGTTAACTTATTAAAACAAAATACCAGTTTTACAACAATTTATAATATGGAGGGACATGGCTTTCGACTACACTTTACAAGCTTCCTGAATGCTTTACAGGGGTATCTATGAAGCGCAGTTTGTGCCAAAAGTGTTTGTCCGTCAATGTGGTGCAGTTTATTAGAAAGTGCGTTTCTCTGTCTCTGTGTAACCGTATGGAAATTCAAATCACCATTAACATAGGGTTGTTTACGAGATGATTAATTGTTAGAATAGGCAAGGCTTAACCACAGCTTTGCAGAGTAAAATAAGTATTTTTTAATCATTATATTTTGTACATGTAGCGTAAGAATATTTTAAAATACTGTCGAAGTAAGTGACAAATGGGTTATGTTCATTTTTTTTTTTTTTTAAAAGGCTTTGAAATATTAAAAGACAGAAAAAGTTTTAAACTTGTGGGTGTTGCTCCATGTGTCTGTATTAAACACTTAACTAAAGTATTTATTAATCGAGTGAATATAATTTGACTGGTTACAGCAACCCGTGTCTTTTCTGAATACATGAAAGCTACAGATACATGATGAGCTACAGATTACAGCTGAATTTCATGAACAGCTTCAACTTCATGGAGACGATTGAGCAGTGGCGGCTCTGGGGGGGCTTGTGGGGGTTATAGCTACCCCAAAATGTGTCTCAGCCCACCGTAGGCACCCCAACGCAAATGTCAGACTTTGTATTTTATTATAGTGTTATTATGGACAGTGCAGTGTTGTATTGTATGTATTGTAATTAGGTTTAATTATATTTAAATGGAAATATGTGTTCGATTGGCTAGGGCAAGGTGTTTAGTGTTAGTGTGTTTATTTCGCTTTAGTGTGTATTGTTTATTTTCGTGTGCACATATTACAAAAAAAAAATACAGTACATTATCCTACAAATTTATTAGCTAATAACCTCTTTTGAATTATTAGCCTATTTGTTTAGTAGTTGTGTTGCATCAATGATTTGTAAATCGGTAAAGTTTAAAACCAAAATCATTCTGTATGTTTTCATTCTCCTTTTGAGGATAACACAGATTAACTATATGCACTAAAATGTGTGTTTAAGAAATACATGTGCCAACAAGGTGTAAAAGAGAAGCCCCGCCAATATAATGTCAAGACCACCTCAGCCCCCCACTGAGAAGAGGCTGGCACAGCCCCTGTGATCAAGGATCCAATCTATATTGAAATAAATATAATCCATTGATGCTTGACCTTCTATCTCACGGAGAAAAGACTGCAAGCACGATTTTATAGCCTGATGGATTTCTGACGAGTCAAGATTTTCTGATGAGTGGGGACAAATGCGGATCAAGGTGAGAGACAGAGAAACGGCCTTTCTAATAAACTGCACCATTATTGTCTGAGCCCGTTTTCTGTGAGCCTGGACTTTTATTGGTTAAAATTGGTGTGTCTGCTGCTATTGACTAGACAGACTGAAGTGGGTTTGGCACAGTGCATGACCGACAGTTGGTCTGTGTGTCTGGAAGCTCATCGGTCCATCTGGAAAATCACTGTGTTGTCTGCATGTTTGCATGGAAGTTGGTCTGTCTGGAAGTTCATTGGTTTGTTTTGAAGTTTGTCTATTTATATTAATGAATAGCCACATTCATTAGATAGTTGATCAATCGACACACGAATCGGACAAATGAATAAACTAGACAGATTCCTGGCCAATCTTCCGGCTGAATGGCCAAATTGACGAATTTCTGAATGAATTTCCCAATGAACTACCAAATTGATGGACGAACACTTTTGGCACAAACTGTGCTCCACAGGTATCCAGAGTCCTAACAATGTTATCAGGAGTACTGACATTGACAACTGGATAGCAGCTGGGTTAAATTTACTGCTAGTAGCCTAGACACTTTAGAGGTCTCAAAAAGGCATTTTACTACGCCACGTAAAACTGGATACTTCCCACATCTATGTTAAAATACACCCTAAAGGATGCAATAAATATATGTCAACAATTTTTACTATCAAGATAGAAGCTTATCTTTAAACATGTAAAACTTTCATAAAGATAAATATAAATCAGATGGATACAGATTTGTAAAGAAAGAAAAACTATGTAAAGACAAAAAGTCATCTGGGAAAAATTCAAGAAGGACCAAGTAATGTATAACAATTAAATAATCTATAAGGCAATAGAAGCAACTATACTTTACCATACTGAAACACTAAACACAGCAAGTTATTAGTCTTATATAGATACGAAGGGGTTTGCATCTCACATAAAAGGTTTGCTTCAAACTGACATAACATGCATTTCCATTTTCCAAAAAAGTTTGAGTTTTTGAATGTTCATGAGAATTTCATGGATCAGCCTACACTACTGCTTGTATACCTTTTTCTGCACATGATTATTCAATTATAAGTATGCATAACCTTTTAAATAAGGTGTCTTTTTATGGTTATCTTTCAAGTATGTGAAAATGACAAAACTTTTGTCAGCATGTAAAATCTCAGCTTTTAATACACCAGGTTTGGATATATATGCATATGTTGAACCATACACTGACAAAATGGACTCAAGAAAATATTTCAATAGGTTACAGAAGTTATTTTATAGTGAACTGCAAAAAGTCCCATATTTTCTAATAAATCAACAAGTTGCTGTTGGCTACATTGTTGAATGGGGACATCTTGTGGTTAAAACCAGGTTCAGTTTTGGAAAAAACACTAAAATGACAAAATGTGATATTAAACTGCAATCTTTTATTGCATAATAAATCAATCCATTCTGTATCAGGGCAAAAATGTGTTTTAAATTCTATAGAAAGCTACAATAATTACACATACACAGTTGTCTATTAATAAATAACAATACAGCCAAATTCACATCACTAGATTTCAAGTAATATTGTATTTGAACAATTAATCACATTTTTGAGTACAGACTAACAGAAGTTGCTTGAGCTGTGGCTAGGGTTGTCACGATACTAGAATTTTGAACTTCTGATACCAGTTCAATTTCATGATACTCGATACCACAAAAAAAAAAAAAAATTTAAACGCATACATTAGCATTCCTTTCATAAAGATACACAATCTTCACTCCAGATCAAATGGGCCGGAGCAGTAAACACAGGTATCATAGTATAAGAAAACTTTTTCCAGAATTCATTAACCATTCAAACATTTTCTTCAGAACAATATAGTGCAGGTAGCTAATAACACTCATGTATATTTTGGTAATTTCTTTGGCCGACATAACAGAGCATTCCGTGACTGGTTTAATCTGGCTTGTTGGAGTAACAATCAATAGGCACAGTCATGTTTTACTGCATTATTATTGCACAGATTCATAATATATTGAAAATGTGTTCCATATGGGAATTGAATGTCCTTTTATTTGATATACAGAATATGCATGTGACACACACCAGTCATTGGGCCAAAACATAATACAGTAAATAACAGGTAAATATATCTACTGTAAGATATTTGTTAGAATGTATTTTTTTTTGGGGAATATCTTGCCGTCTGATTTGATACAGGAAAACCGACATCTCCCTCTTTTTGCCTAGTTTCTCAGATTCCGAGGGGCCCTGCTAGCAGTTAAACTAGAGATAAGAGTACAAGGTCAGACACCTCAAAGAGTCCAAGCAGTTAGGTTTCTTACTGCCATATCAAAATATGGTGTGATGTTGGCAAAATGTGATTGGTTAAAGAAAAACCTTATAACAGAAGAAACAGACAGATAAAGGAGAACGGGAGAAGAGAGGAGGGAGACAAGAAGAGGAAGAGCAGGAGGGAGAGGGACACACTGCTGCCTGCCTGAACAGACTGACCTAAGCTGCCCCGTGAGGAGAAATCGGGTATTATCTGTTTTCTTTCTGTAATCCAGCAGAAGCTTAACATTACTTACTTTCAGTAATATAATTGAATTGTATTAGTTTGCTATTTTTGTCACAAATAAATGATTATTGCACATCTGTGACTTGACCGCATCTTCCCTCTAAAAATAATCTTAAAAGAGAAACCAATTGACCTATGAGTTTTCAGTTCAACTATTTATTTAGATTGACTGAAAAACCAAGCATATAAAATTCTCTTACACTACACAGTCTTGAGCCATAGTTGATCCGTTAAACAATATTAATACTGGATATAGTAAAGGTAATTAATTTAAACTGTGTAACTTTTTGCAACATTTTAATAGATGGTTAAGAATCTTAGACAGAAAATAAATTAAAATCAAGCAGCATTACCTAGGCCTATATTTATTTTGAATATGCCGTTAGATATAGCTGAATCAATATTTGTTTTGTAAATACACATTATTTTTAAATTGTTATGAATCAGTGAACACTAGAACTGCTTAGCCACATATTTTGGGTGGCTCTTGCAATACAAAAGAAAATGTGTCCGCGTATGTGAATTTCTCCCACTTATCGGTTATTATACAGTGCATCTGGAAAGTATTCACAGCGCTTCACTTTTCCACATTTTGTTATGTTACAGCCTTATTACAAAATTGATTAAATTAATTGTCCTCAAAATTCTACAAACAAAGAAACAAACTTGAAAGAAGTTTGTTTGAAATCTTTGCAAATGTATTAAAAATAAAAAACAAAAAAAAGCACATGTACATAAGTATTCACAGCCTTTGCTCAATACTTTGTTGAAGCACCTTTGGCACCAATTACAGCCTCAAGTCTTTTGGAGTTTGATGCTACAAGCTTGGCACACCTATTTTTGGGCAGTTTCTCAAATTCTTCTTTGCAGGACCTCTCAAGCTCCATCAGTTTGGATGGGGAGCATCAGTGCACAGCCATTTTCAGATCTCTCCTGAGATGTTCAACAGGGTTCAAGTCTGGGCTCTGGCTGGGCCACTCAAGGACATTCACAGAGTTGTCCTGTAGCCACTCCTTTGTTATCTTGGCTGTGTGCTTAGGGTCATTGTCCTGTTGGAAGATGAACCTTCGCCCCAGTCTGAGGTCCAGAGCACTCTGGAGCAGCTTTTCATCAAGGATGTCTCTGTACATTGCTGCATTCATCTTTCCCTCGATCCTGACTAGTCTCCCAGTTCCTACCACTAAAAAACATCCCCACAGCATGATGCTGCCACCACCAGCTTCACTGTAGGGATGGTATTGGCCAGGTGATGAGCGGTGCCTGGCTTCCTCCAGACAGGACACTTGCCAATCAGGCCAAAGAGTTCAATCTTTGTTTCATCAGACCAGAGAATTTTGTTTCTCATGGCCTGAGAGTCCTTCAGGTGCCTTTTGGAAAACTTTGCAAGGATTTCAAACAAACTTCTTTCACGTTGTCATTATGGGGTATTGTTTGTAGAATTTTGAGGAAAATAATCAATTTAATCTATTTTGGAATAAGACTGTAACATAACAAAATGTGGAAAAAGTGGAGCGCTGCGAATACTTTCCAGATGCACTGTATATTACTAAAAATGTGTATTAAATACCTATACGGCATTTGCTGTAAACTCGTCAAATGTAGTAAGTTATAAATACTCTTCAGCCACCAGACAGCAGTTTATCCTGTAGGCTTGACTACAATAAAGCCGACAATCTGGGCTTTGTAATGAACTCAGTCATTTGGAATTCATTTGTGTCGTGTTGAGAGCTGAAACACGTAAATGTCTACACTTCTATTCATATATTATCATTAATTATTTTATTAGCAGATGACACAAAATATACACAATTGAAGAATCACACCCAATCTAGCTCTCATCTGCCTGTCCCCTCATTGGCTCAGCAAGTTCCTAACTTTCCTTTGAAATTCACTTGATCTCGTTGCATCATGTGCTAATTATTTTGTATCAGGTGCAGCTGGCGATCCACAGGACATGGAATAAAGACACTGCCAGGTTGCTAAATGCACACAGACAGACCTGTTGATATTTCACTTTGTTGAAATGCAAGTCTGTGGAAAATGCACTGCAGTGCTGAAAAGTGCGCAGCTGCATTGATGTATGAGCTGTATACAGACAGTCAAACTAATTTCAAAGTGCTTTCAAATTGCGCAAGAGGTTATGCTATTTTTATAACTTTTTATTATTGTATGTTTGCTAACATATGTGCATAATGATTTCTACACCAGTTTACACAGTTTATTGTGTAAAATGTATTATTAGTTTGTTCATGTTTATGTAGCCTATGCGCTCGTTTTGAAAAAATAAGAAAAATACTCACATTTTCAATGTCAATGCAGTGTTGCTGCTGTGAAAATGTTGTGCGATGTTCATATGTAAAAATATTAAGTTTAATCCAACTGTTTATTTTTCATTTTCATCACACAGCTGTTTTATAAAGGAGACGCACATTTTGTGGGTGCGGTGGTCATATTTAATCTCAAAACTCTTGGTGGTTAATGTAACCAGTCCAATCAATAACAAATTGAACAAAAATACTAGAGAAAAGTGGTGCAATGTCTCGGTGAGTTGTGATAATCCAGGCTTTCCTTTTGTTTGTCTACTGAACATCTGTGAAATGACAGGGCTTTATTTCTGTCATAAAGGGAATCACTGACACGGCTAGTAACACAGCAGTTATACATGTTTGTTTATCGCATTTCCAGAACTGAGACTCGTTTTCGCTGGGACTGTGAATAAGGTCCATTAGTTAAAACATCGGCTCTCGTGGTGTATAGTACTGCGCGGACAAAAAGCCTTTTTTTTTCTTTTTTTTTTAAGTCAAAGATACAGTCACACAATTTTAATTATACTAGTAGAGTGCACCCATACTTCGATATTACCGAATGCATAGCTCAGAACCGTTTCTGAAATATGGAATTGCGGTAGTATCGAAGTATCAGTATTTTTTACAACTCTAGCTGTGGCTATGGATCTTACCGGGAAGCAGCCTGATTTTCAGTAGCTGGGAGTCCTCTTTCAAGCCTGGCAAGATCACCTTGATACTGTAGTTCTGCCATTAATAAAAACAGTAACACAATTATTAATAATTATACACTGCCTTTATAAACAAATAACAGAACATGTTAGAGCTGTGCCAGTAAACAGTATACGGCCCTCCCGCATTGTAACGCCCTCACTGCGGTGAAAAATAATGTTGTCAAAATCGGCCTTTTCTTCAAGTGACAAATCTGAGTTTTTGAAAACTTGAGAGCAATGTGGCTTTAGTCATTCTGCACAGAATCAGCACAAAATCTGAGCATTCGGATCTGTGAAGAATGAGGAAAATCTGCGCAACATGACCGGCACCCAGTAAAAGCAAGCAGAGAGTGATGCCTGGTAGTTCTATAGTTTCTATATGAAGCCTGCAGTTACAACATGTAGCCCGAGATATCGATAAAAAGTAGTGAGATTAAAGAGTTGAAAAGACTACAACTGCAGTGGGCAACTGTAGGGTTTAATTAAAGGCTGTTTTGGAATTGTTGTAAAAAGTATTTGATCTAAATTAAAAGAAGTATTGATCAGGTTTTATTTATGTAGATATTGAACTGAATACTTACTGTATCTGTTATTTATGATTTATTAATAGCTCTATTGGGGTTTTATGTAATTTGTATGTCAATAAGTACTGAATCTGTAATTTATGATTTATTATAGCTATTTTTTTTTAGCACAGCTTAAGTAGTGATTTCCAAAAGAAAACTTGATGACAATCTTTTGTCTGTGACCTTATTGATTCTTATTAAAATCTTGTGATGAAAAGTGCATAACGAATTGACAGCCCAGCTAACAGACAACATTGTGACCATGTTGCTACAACGTTGTGGTAACATTTTGTTAGCAGGGAGGTACCTTGCTCCATTTATATATTGTTTTTAAAACGAATAGTGCAACACTGCAACTCTGATGCAATCATCCTAAAAGCCAGACAGTCACGTTGGTATTTTTGTCACTGAACCTCCACACACAACATAAACTGAAAGCATGCATTTGTAAAACTTAAAAACAACATTTAAATGGAATAAATTACATATAGTTATTTAAAATATGTATTTGAATCTAAAAAGTCTACTTCAAATGCTCCATTTAAAGTCGTGATTTTAAGTCTTAACACTTAAAACAATTTACAATGTAATTTGTACATCGTTCTTTTTAAATCAGTATTAATTCTGTTTGTGTTGTGTATTTAATAGTTATGAATATTACCTTTATTTTGTATTTGTGTAGTAACTAGTTCTACTCTTTGATTGAACAATAAAAAGGAAGAGTCCTCCTACTTTTCTCCTACCATTTTGGAGTGAACATTTCGTAAATCACACTGTGCCTTTGGATCTTCAAATTAAACATGATTCTTCAAATTAAAGATTCTCAATAAATCAATGGCATTTGATTACAGTGATGCTACTGGCCTTATGCATATATTTCATAATATGTAAATTATATAGTGCAATTAAAATAGATCAAATATGTATCAAATTTACATAGACTGTGGATCCATTTCCATTTAAGTGCACATAATACATATAGTGTCATGTGTCTATAGCCTTCATTGAAATAAACTGGCCTAGATCTATAATATAAAGGTTGTGCAATGCAGCAACTGTCAGTGTTATAGACAACAAAGAGACCTATACAGTTTATATATGGAGAGATGTGAGCGAAAGATCTAGGCTAAATATTTTTGACAGTCAAGTCTTATAAGCTTTCAGGACTTCTTTTGCCTAATATGAAGACCTATCTATGAGATAGTTATAAATATCAGGTTAAGAAAAACTGGTACTTCCTTTGCCTTTACGTATGGAAGGGTGCTTGGGGTAGTAAATATTGATTTTATCCGAGGCATGATGGATGCAGTCTTTATTAGGTAAGTTGTTTTGATACTCTTTGTCCAGTGTTTCGGCATAAGCAGAAAGCACAACTACATAGTTTTGTTATATATTTTTTCTACCAAAATCAAAGACAAAAAACAGTTGCCTTTAACACTGGTGGACTAACAGTTGTATTCACTCCACAATGGCAGCGTGTAGTTCTCGTTATAGAAATGGGCACATGACTGCAAAACATATATAATCCGCCTTCTGAAGAATAAATACAAATGTTCTACCCACCTTGCCTGTATAGTTGTTTACAGGACCTTTTGCTTTTACACCTTCAATGACACAATTAGTTCCTTTTGTCACAGTTGCAACATAAGATAAGTCCAGGGCACTGAAAACAAAACAAAAAAAAATACAAAAGATTTAGTTAAGATATTGAGTCTCATCGACAAGTAAAGATTCAATATAATACTAAGAACAAAAACAGCAAATATCCAGTGGTAATGACTAAGTGATTAATTACTGACAATAAGCAAAGGTCTGAATATAGTTCCACACTAAAGAATGCTATCTGATCTTGCACACCTGCTCTCCAGAACTGGTTTGAGATCCACAGGCGAGTGAGTGGGATGTCCAAACTCATCGAGAAGCTCCACAGGAATGTTAAAGGGCACTCCAACACGAAGCAGCGGTTCCAGCGTTCCTATAGAGAACCGGTCTGGTTTTCCCTCTGTGTTGTGAAGAGAAACAAGTTACACATGCCTATATCTCCATCATATCCAATAATGTTCTATAAGAGTGAAACATAGTTACTAACAATCAGTATCATTATGTAGCAAACCTGGTTAAATCAATATTTAATTATTGGAGCAAGCCATCTTAGCATTTAACATCCATAAAGAGTATACACGTTTACACGTTGTATATGTATTAGTACTTTTCAAGTACTTTCAAGGTGTATTGTCAAAGCTTTTCCAGTACCTCACAGCTTAGGTAAACTAAACCTCATCTAAACTGCACACTTTTCTGCACTGAACTAAGAACATCAAACTATAATTTCACCACAGTAGATCAGATGTTATTGTATTGTAACACCCAACATGTAGACTGGCATTGTGTTATGTTACCTGGCTTAGGCCAATATAAAATCACACAAAATCAGTCAAATTCAGTGAACACCAGTACATAGTAACTTCCGTTTCAATTAAATCTTTAGTGTCGTTTTAAATACATAAACATAAAAAAGGCAACAAATACTCTAGTTTACTTCCATGTACATTCAATGTGCAAATGTAAAATAGTGCATAACATTTTAAACTCTTTACTGTTAATCCATGTATATTCAATTTGCTCACTAATTACAGTCAAAACAGTCATGTTTATGCTCTTCAAAACAACCAAGTATAAGTTCCCATAACCTTAGCCTAGTATAAGGTTTTTAAGTTATAAAATCTCCCTAAATACATGGCATTAGTATCTGCTGTTCTCTGGCAATTCTTTAAGTTATAACACATTATAATAACTGAACATGAATACAAAACCATCAACATGTCCACATAACGGGGACACATTTCTGCGAAAAATAAATATTGAAATTCCAGGCTTCAAGGAATTCTGTGCACTGAAGGATGACTGAAAACTCACTCCTTCTGCCCCCTTCCCAATCCATATTATATTTTGTAAATATTTGACTTTTTAGTAAATAACTGTACAAATGATTTGGTTTTGCTGGGATTAAACGAAGACGTCATTTCAGAAACTGTTTCGTGCTTATGTTGTGCCTTGTGCCAGTGCTGAATGACACTCCTCCTCTGCGAAGGGGTCTCGTCTAATTTATGGGTGTGTTTATTGCTGTGTGGGTCTGGAGAAACGTTTATCTTTCTAGTACCTTTATTTTAATCCATACATGTTTATTTTGTCTAATGTAAATATACATAAGCATAAATGTGATATGATATGCTTGTAGAAACTCTATACAATACATGTTTGTAGACTTTGTTTGTGGTCTTAAGTTGACAAAAATCTCACTCTCGGGAGTTTAGACCACACGTGTGAAGACGTGAACTTGGAGGACTTCAAATTCACTTTTCAAATCTGTTTTAGTCTGTTCAAACAAACAGTAGAACTACACAAATACAAAATAAAGATTTCTCATTGTGGTTACAATTGCAACTGTAGCAACCAACTTCTAAAGCTTAAAAACTAAGCAGGAGTAGAATTTTACCATAAGAGAAAACTATTTTTTTTAACCACTTGTACGAGCAATATGCTATTGTTAGGTTTCTTTTCTGCCTCTGTAGGGAACAATACGCCAAAATAAAGTATAATATATATATATATATATATATATATATATATATATATATATATATATATATATATATATATATATACATATATATATATATATATACACACATATACATATATATATATATATATATATATATATATATATATATATATATATACACATATACATATATATATATATATATATATATATATATATATACACATATACATATATATATATATACACACATATATATATACACATATACATATATATATATATATATATATATATATATATATATATATATATATATACACATATACATATATATATATATATATATATATATATATATATATACACATATACATATATATATATATACACACATATATATACACACATATACATATATACATATATATATATATATATATATATATATATATACACATATACATATATATATATATACACACATATATATATACACATATACATATATATATATACACATATACATATATATATATATATATATATATATATATACACATATACATATATATATATATATATATATATATATACACATATACATATATATATATATACACACATATATATATACACATATACATATATATATATATACACATATACATATATATATATATATATATATATATATATATATATACACACATACACACACACACACAATTTATTTTGGCGTGTATTAGGTTATTAGATTACTCAATATCGCTCATTGATATAACATAATACATAGTCTTTTGATCTGTGTGTGTGTGTGTGTGTGTCTATATACACTCACCTAAAGGATTATTAGGAACACCATACTAATACTGTGTTTGACCCCCTTTCGCCTTCAGAACTGCCTTAATTCTACGTGGCATTGATTCAACAAGGTGCTGAAAGCATTCTTTAGAAATGTTGGCCCATATTGATAGGATAGCATCTTGCAGTTGATGGAGATTTGTGGGATGCACATCCAGGGCACGAAGCTCCCGTTCCACCACATCCCAAAGATGCTCTATTGGGTTGAGATCTGGTGACTGTGGGGGCCAGTTTAGTACAGTGAACTCATTGTCATGTTCAAGAAACCAATTTGAAATGATTCAACCTTTGTGACATGGTGCATTATCCTGCTGGAAGTAGCCATCAGAGGATGGGTACATGGTGGTCATAAAGGGATGGACATGGTCAGAAACAATGCTCAGGTAGGCCGTGGCATTTAAATGATGCCCAATTGGCACTAAGGGGCCTAAAGTGTGCCAAGAAAACATCCCCCACACCATTACACCACCACCACCAGCCTGCACAGTGGTAACAAGGCATGATGGATCCATGTTCTCATTCTGTTTATGCCAAATTCTGACTCTACCATCTGAATGTCTCAACAGAAATCGAGACTCATCAGACCAGGCAACATTTTTCCAGTCTTCAACTGTCCAATTTTGGTGAGCTTGTGCAAATTGTAGCCTCTTTTTCCTATTTGTAGTGGAGATGAGTGGTACCCGGTGGGGTCTTCTGCTGTTGTAGCCCATCCGCCTCAAGGTTGTACGTGTTGTGGCTTCACAAATGCTTTGCTGCATACCTCGGTTGTAACGAGTGGTTATTTCAGTCAAAGTTGCTCTCCTATCAGCTTGAATCAGTCGGCCCATTCTCCTCTGACCTCTAGCATCAACAAGGCATTTTCGCCCACAGGACTGCCACATACTGGATGTTTTTCCCTTTTTACACCATTCTTTGTAAACCCTAGAAATGGTTGTGCGTGAAAATCCCAGTAACTCAGCAGATTGTGAAATACTCAGACCGGCCCGTCTGGCACCAACAACCATGCCATGCTCAAAATTGCTTAAATCACCTTTCTTTCCCATTCAACATTCAGTTTGGAGTTCAGGAGATTGTCTTGACCAGGACCACACCCCTAAATGCATTGAAGCAACTGCCATGTGAATGGTTGGTTAGATAATTGCATTCATGAGAAATTGAACAGGTGTTCCTAATAATCCTTTAGGTGAGTGTATATACACACACACACACACACAAATCAAAAGACTATGTATTATTTTATATCAATGAGCGATATTAATTGAGTAACCTAATCACTGTACACCACAACAATACAGGAGTAAGCTAACCTACAATAAGCATGAACACTAGCCACATCTGCGAGTGCCACACAATGTTAAGGCTCTCACAGGTGGGGGCTACATAAACACCTTAAGAGAGGTGTGACTAGTTTTCATATTGTTTTTATTCCACTGGTAGGCTACAGTATGTTACACTTCATAAATGTCATTATTAGGCTATAGGCCTGCAGGTGAAACGCACATGGCTGGCCAGTCGTGTGTGCAGTGCGCACACACTGATATGCAGATACATTAATGTGCACAGAAATGTCAGCATACCATCAAATACAGACAAAGACCTAGAGTTGCCGCTCACGTATAGAAATTATGGAAAATTCCCTGCAGTTTACCTTTGGTGTGACTGTAGCGCAGACTCTCGCATAGTGAAAACTTGAATCTCTTTCTTGTAGACATTGCAATATGCTGTACGCAGATTTGAACCTTGTATTACCCGTAGTTTATATACATTGTGTTCCAGTCACCTCTCTTTAAAACGATGACAAAGGAGTCTTATTGGCCACACATAAAGCAATCAACTGGCTCTCTCAAACTAGTTAAATCCTGTTAATTAATTTAATCAGATTTCTGATGTATTGTGACAGTAATTACCAAACTTCGATAAATTATATTAACATTGAAGCACTTTCACAACCTTGAAAATACCACCTTAAAATTCAAGCTTTTTCAAGGATTTCAAGCACCCGTACGAACCCTGAAATTAGGTAATTTTGTCCATGGTGGTATCAAAACAATTCAAATTCAGTATGAATGGATGATGTAGAAATCATGCATTATGTTACTTAGAAAATAAACCAAGGTAGTTTACATGGTTTAAAAATCTGTAACATTTGGACCTCAAAAATGTTCTTCAAAACCTGTAGTCCCATAAAATGTGACAACTGTAGAGAAAATTACCTTTGATAGAGAATTCGTATACTTGTGAAGGCAGACGCTGTCCAGCATAGGTATCGGCATTGCTCTCATTTAGCACTGTCTGCAGCTTCAGCGTGTACTTTCCCAGCTGGTTAAGATTTTCTGAAAGGTGAGAGGAAATAAGAATAAGCAAAAAAAAGAAAAAGAGTAAGTCTAAATAAACAAAAATCGTAATTGTGAAGAGGAAATCACCCATTTTTTTAAACCAGTAAGGCCATTTTCCTCCATGCTGACTGATGTGGGAGTTTGTTTCTATGTCCCCAGTGGGAGCTGTTTGACAAGGGAAAACAGAGAATGATGTTATTTTACTATGGTAAAGAAAGGTTGAAAGTGCTGTCCCTGCAGGTGCAGTGTCAGAAAAGCATTCTGAAGCATTACTTTGGTCGAACTTGAGAGAATCGACAAGAATGTTATGTAGCAAATAAAGCATGAAATGCTTTTTAAGGTGGTTTTAACACATTTTTACATTTTACATCCAATGAGGTGATTAGAAAAATACTTTAAGAGCTATTTACTTCAATGTATATTTTGTTTCGTTTACCTTGTATAACAGACATTTAAATACATAGAAAATCATCGTTTATAGACCAAACTAAACTGTACAATGTATTTTCTCGTAATAAATTGTATTCTGTTATTTAATGTGCTGGAGCGCATTCCTTTGTGGTAATAGTTTAAAAAGTAAAACGATGAAATGCAACTAACAAGTGAAAATGTGGTGGTTACTTTGTATTTACATATACATTATTTATATCTGATGAACACTACATTTGCACACTTACAATGCCAGGTGACCTTCAATTCAACCAGCAATTTCTTTGATGCGTTGTGACTAGCGCCAGGTAGCTTTTGCATTGCTTCTCCTCTCTTATTCAGTATCTCAATCCTAATTGCACCTAAAGACAGCAAAGAGTAGGTTACCAGCATCATTTAAATAAACACAATAATAAACTAAATCTAAACCCTGAAACAATAGGACTGAACACAAAACTGACATTTAAAGCTAGTATTGAATTTACCTACTAATTTAACTAATTTCTCAAAATAATTAAAATGTTTTAAAACAAATATAATCTAATCAAGATTTATCATGCAATAAAATCTATTTATATACAAGTTATTTCTAAGAAACAGGACACCGATCTGTCTTGGAATCACAAAATATATTAATTACACCAAGGCAGAAACACTGAGGAAAGCTACAGAAAAACCTACCAACTGGAGTTCCAGCAGAACGAACATCATTCTGAATCAATTCGTCTCCTTCTGGCCACGTCACTGAGAGTCGGTCTGGAAGCCTGTTGTTACAATAATAAAATGTAGTATAACACATTTCACAAGGAAACAAATATTTAAATAAATACAAAATAACTCACCTTGCCATTTCATCATCAATGTACTTCTTAATAACACTAACGGAAACATTTCGATCTATTTTTGAAATTGGAATCACTTTAAGTTCATCATAGAGTGCCTTTGGTTCCTGCAGAGCAAAGTCACAGAAAATTGTTATTCAGATACATTTTTACAATAAATCAATAAGTATTATTTGTTCTACTCTATGTAATACCAAATATAGTGTCCAGTTTGGCATGATTTTTTTAAAACAAAAATATGAAGTATTCAGGGTGTTAAAGCAAATTCTACAGTAAAAAATAAATATTTTATACATTAAATGTTTATACAGTAATTACAGGTGACTTACTGAATGGCACAATTGTACATTACTTTTGGTGGATGTAAGGCTCTAGAAGCAAGTCGAACACCTGATCCTGCAACACTCTCCCTGATAAATCTTTCCATTGCAATTCATGTTACTAATTAACATACGAGTGTTTGATCATCAATAGGATTGTTTTAAATAAAAAAGTTGGTTGATTCTTGTTGTAGTTTTTAAATTGGTTTGATGTTTGGACTTCTGTGATGGACAATGTTTGGTAATACAAGAAACGCCTTTATACAGTGAAGGATTTTGACAAACATTTTATGCCAAATGCAGCTGGTTATTCAGGAGTGAATACTCGACTACCAATGCAAAAACACAAATCAAGAACAAAATGTAATCTACAACCAGTACCTTTCTTGATCAAGATTATTACTGTGTATTAGTAATAGTCGTGGAGTGCGAAGCACCAATACTCAAGTTAAGAGTGGCGTTTCTTACCAGTGAAATCTGAACTTCTCCTCCCGTAGAATATACATCATCATCATGATCTCCAAACAGAAGGAACTGAGTTATACTGCCATAGAAAATGGGCTGGGTTTTGACTGATTTCACCTAGTCAACACAAACATTTTTTATACACTGGCTGATTTTGGAAACAATCTTTTTAAAGGTTCATAAAAAGAATGACAATTTGACTGCATTGCATTTGTATTCTTATAATGAATAAAATGTAAAATAAAAATGCATTGTGACAGAACGTCTTTAAACTTTTAATACATATTTAAAAAATGTCTAAAATCATTTTTCATTTGTATTGAATCCCATGTGGTGATGCGTTCCAAACCTATTCTACAATTCATACCAAGTGCATGCCACAATAGGAGGGAAAAGGAGAAAAAACGTAATGGGCTTAAAGATGTCGTTACATCAGATTTTCCCTTACAAACTGAAAAAATTGAAAATGCACTAAATACTTACATATTGACCTTCTCTATATATTTTTCCATCCCACTCAATTGATGCGAATCTCGCCCATGGGTTCTGCATTCTCTTTGTCAATACATCAGTCCTGGTCATGGTACCTCTGAAACTAGTAAACTTGACCTGTTTGTCCCACCTTTCATGACATTCCTTCAACCATTGTGTAAATTCTTTTAGAATCTTCATTCTCTGTTCCTAAAGTAGCAAAATAAAAGGGATGTATTTGGAATAATATTCAGCAGCAGAATACCAACTTATCAAGAATGTTATGCATGGTTTAGGTAGGAACTTTATGGGTCAAATACAGCTTTCCTTTTGGATTGCTTCTGTCAGGTAGTCTTTAAAGCTCTTTTTGCTCAGGCAGAACAGTTTAATGGTTGCAACCAACTGCTTTCAGAAAAATTTGAATTTGGAAGTAAACATCAAAATGTCATTTTATGCCATAATCATGTTACTGACATTATCAGAAACCCATCCAGTCACATTATTAAAAATAAAATTAGGCCTAAATGTGTTTAAACATTTCACAACACCCTGTGCCACTGAGTGCAGATTAACTATATTGGCTAATATTACTTTCAGTTCAAAGGTATTCAATAGGCCTTGGAGAAAAACAATATTACATTTTCTTTAGGGAATATTGCAATTAAACAACAATAATAATGCAACTATCATTAATTACAGGATATATAAAAAGTATCACTGTTGTCCAAAAACATATAAAATGTGTGCAATCTGTTGTCCCATGACATTTCAACTTAGTTCTCAGACATTCACAGAAGTGCTTCACCTTGTAAAAATGATACAAATTAGAAAAAGGCTATCACCTTGGTTATCAGGAAAAAAATAAAATAAATTAAAACACAGCAAGTTGCTCAGATGTGGACCTGGCTTAACACTGTTTAACTACCTACTCACAACCACCACAATCTTATTGTGATGGCTGAGCATACGCAAATTCTTGTTTAAGGAATTTGATTTAAAAAAAAAAAAAAAAAAAAAAAAAAAAAAAAAAAAAAAAACACCAGTGCCATTTAAGTGACGGAGGTTGACAAACACTGATCTAGGGCATAGCAGTTGAATTAGATTAGGAAAAAAAATAGGCTGCATAAATCACAAGTCCCCAAGTATTAGAAAGCTTTTCCAATACATTTTTCTTATTGATTTACTTTATTTGGTTTTAGGAGGTCTTAATATCAAGTGAACAAGAGGAAAATGAAGAGCCCAGCACTAGATCAGCATATTGCACTTGAGATTTAGAAAGCTTTGGGTGCCACTGTTAAACATGCAGCTGTGCAAGTCAGAAAATAGGAAGAAACTGCCTGGTAGCATGAGAATGTAAAGTAAATCCTTAAGTCTCAACTAATGAGGAGGATGGATATTGTTTATATAATTAGAGTAGAGATAATTATCTGTATAAATTCTTTATCACATCCTTTAATTAATGTACATGCACAGTGTATCCATTGATGGAACATACATTGCCTTGCAAAAGTATTCACCCCTCTTGGCATTTTTCCTATTTTGTTGCATTACAACGTGTAATTCAAAATTGATTTTTTGGGGGGATTTCATGTAATGGACATACACAAAATAGTCCAAATTGGTGAAGTGAAATGCAAAAAATTACTTGTTTTAAAAAATTCAAAAAAAATAAAAAAACAGAAAAGTGGTGCGTTCATATGTATTCACCCCCTTTGCTATGAAGCCCCTAAATAAGATCTGTTGCAACAAATTACCTTCAGAAGTCAGAATTAGTTAAAGTCCACCTGTGTGCAATCTAAGTGTCACATGATCTCAGTATATATACATCTTTTCTGAAAGGCCGTAGAGAAGGGTTGGGGAACATCCGGCCTCCGGGCCGTAAACAGCCACTGAGGCTCCAGTGGTGATCTTTACCCGTCTACAGTCTTTCATGTGCTTGAAAAACACACGCATTGTACAGCATTGCAGGTGTTTTCTTAAAACTGTAGTCAGATTGAGAGGATACAGTGATTACCCTGCAAATAAAAATGGATTATAAACGGAGATGAAGAGAGCCGTTTCGGAAATGCCGTTTATATGAACATGACTGATTCAGGGGCATCAGTGATAATGGGAATAACAGATCATTCGTGGGTTTGTGCCAGTGCTGTGAAAACATTGTTGTGAAATGCAGGTAATACAGAGTGCAATAGCGCAGGCACATCGCACCAAAATAATGATTCATGGACATTATCAGCGGAGGAGCATGTATTGCGATGCTATATATTCATGAAGTAAAAGTGTTCACCTGGAGAGGGCTATCAAAATGCAGTGTGAGGTACGAGCTCATGCAGGGAAAGTGCAGAAACTGTCCTGTGTGGACTATACCGAGCTGTCAGGTATGCAGTCTAAATATATAGTACATAGTTTATTGAAATACACTGATTTTATTCACTGTAGCTTTGTATGTTGAAAACAAAGTTTTACACAATGCTGAAAATGTTTACTTTAGTGTACAATTATGTTTTGATAAATGCTATAGTTGTTTTTGAACTATAAAATATTGCTTTTGAGCATTATTCCAATATTTACGTTTACACTTCTTTCATTCTCTTATTGTATGCAGTTTTTGAGCTTTTTGCTTATTGTATGATATATAGTTATTTATGTTTTGATAGCAGTGTATGAGTTTAGAAAAAAGTGATTTGTTCTTGCATTAGAATGTAAGTTTCATCTGTAGTAATGTTTTGATGTAGGTGTATTAATTAAGGTTGTGACCCGTAAATACATTTGTGAACACTCGAATGGCCCTTGATAGGAAAAAGGTTCCCCACCCCTGCCCTAGAGTCTGCAACACCACTGAGCAAGGGGCACCACCAAGCAAGTAGCACCATGAAGACCAAGGAGCTCTCCAAACAGGTCAGGGACAAAGTTGTGGAGAAGTACAGATCAGGGTTGGGTTATTAAACAATTCTGAAACTTTGAACATACCACGGAGCACAATTAAATCCATTATTAAGAAATGGAAAGAATATAGCACCACAGTAAACCTGCCAAGAGAGGGACACCCACCAAAACTCACGGACCAGGCAAGGAAGGCATTAATCGGAGAGGCAACAAAAGAGACCAAATATAACACATGAAGGAGCTACAAAGCTCCACAATGGAGATTGGAGTATCTGTCCATAGGCCCACTTTAAACTGTACACTCCACAGAGCTGGGCTTTACGGATGAGTGGCCAGAAAAAAGCCATTGCTTAAAGAAAGAAAATAAGCAAACACATTTGCTCTTTCCCAAAAAGCATGTGGGAGACTCCTCAAACATATGGAAGAAGGTACTCTGGTCAGATGAGACTAAAAGTGAGCTTTTTGGCCATCAAGGAAAACGCTATGTCTGGCGCAAACCCAACACCTCTCATCATCCCAAGAACACCATCCCCACAATGAAGCATGGTGGTGGCAGCATCATGCTGTGGGGATGTTTTTCATTGGCAGGGACTGGGAAACTGGTCAAAATTGAAGGAATGATGGATGGCACTAAATTACAGGGAAATTCTTGAGGGAGACCTGTTTCAGTCTTCCAGAGTTTTGAGACTGGGACGGAGGTCCATCTTCCAGCAGGACAATGACCCTAAGCATCCTGCTAAAGCAACACTCGAGTGGTTTAAGGGGAAACATTTAAATGTCTTGGAATGCCCTAGTCAAAGCCCAGACCTCAATCCAATTGAGAATCTGTGGTATGGCTTAAAGATTGCTGTACATCAGTGGAACCCATCCAACTTGAAGGAGCTGGAGCAGTTTTGCCTTGAAGAATGGGCACAAATCCCAGTGGCTAGATGTGCAAAGCTTATAGAGACGTACCCCAAGAGACTTGCAGCTGTAAAAGGTGGCTCTACAAAGTATTGACTTTGGGGGGGGGTGAATAGTTATGCATGCTCAAGTTTTCGTTTTTTTTTTTTTTTTTTTAATTTCTTTTTTGTTTCACAATAAAAAATATTTTGCATCTTCAACATGGTAGGCATGTTGTGTAAATCAAATAATATAAACCCCGAAATAATCTATATTAATTCCAAGGTTGTAAGGCTACAAAATAGGAAAAATGCCAAAATAGAAAAATACTTTCTCATGGCACTGTATAGTGAGTTTTCCCCATTCACAAAGGTTGACTTTCAAAGAGAACCAAAGACCAAAAGAAGGGAATAGGAAAAAGCTCAGACGATCTGAATCCAAGAATGCTACAATGCTATAGGGGTTTCTCAAGACGATTGTCAATGACGATGTCAACTGCACCAGGACTGTATAAGTATCTTGTTTGAACCAAGTATGATTGTATGTTTAAACCTACTGACTTGGTGTGAGAGACTGCCCTTGTACACATAGATTAAAGAGGATTTATTTGTTTGTATGTGCATCTCCCAGATTAACTGGAAACCCCACAATAGGAACTTTGCTTGAACTTGGACCTGATTTAGATTTCCCAGTCAAATAGGCTCCAGAGGATCTTTATTTTTGTCTTTATTCACCCCTGCACTGTACATAATTCACCATCCTTTTGCACCATATCATTGAATACGTATGTCCGTTTCCCTAGACCCCACCTATTTCAAGAGCGCAGCACTGTGAAAACATGGCATTACACTTTAGAATTGTTATACTTGGAAAAAAAAATGTTAATTAAATGTTAATTGTCAATATTTACATGTAGCACTTATGTCTTGGCAAATGTTTTTGTTTTGTGGTTCTTTAAATTGCTAGTTCTCAAAACCATAACCATGACCATTACTTAGTGTGATTTCTTTATATCATTATATCATAACACATGTGGATTGCAGTTATTATATTAACCAAAAGGACTGTGAATCTGGATTTCCATGGTAGATGTCTGAAACCCAAAAGAGTGTGATTTTGGGGTCTCTAGACATAGAAACAAATCATTGTAAAAAACACAATAGCTGTCCTTTAAACTGAAATATCTATGACCATTTTTACATAACTGTATATTTCTTCTAAGAAACCCCCCGGCACACAACCTGCTGTTTGGCCTGTTGTGCATATGAGAAAATAAAGACTAAAAAGGAGAAGACCAAAAATATACACAAAATAAAAATAAAAGCTCAAATACCTGTCCATTCACAACCCGTGTGAAGAGAATGTCCTTGTCCTTCAGCCTCAGTTCTAGATCCATGAAAGTGAGTTTGTTAGTGCTGACCTGAAACCTGTCATTGGTGAAGAGAACGCCGGAGATCCTGTTGTAGCACTCCAGAGGCACAGTGGCCCTCTTCTTTGGGGGAGAACACCACTCAAAGCTGGGAAAAGAAATAAGATTGGAACCCACATAAGTATGTATGAATGGAAGTATCCAGGTACGTACTTCAACCAGAATTACATTTCTCCACGCACCCAAAGTTTCCCCCCCCCCCTCTAGTCCTACTCAGCAAAAACATGAAGGCAAATTTGCTAAATTAGCTGAAGTAGACTATCAATGTAATAGAATTAAATAAGTACAAGAATAATGTCTACATGATTAATTAAAAAAAAGTTCTGCAGTCAAATGGATTCAATTAAGCACATGACAAAGCACTTAAGGCAGATCACTTCATATATATATATATATATATATATATATATATATATATGGTAAATTATAAACTCATTAAGAAGTAGGTTGGGCAATGATTACTGCAAATTATTTTAGTATCTGAAAAGCCTTCATTAACAAGAGTCACAGAAGTTTATAAATACTCTGTGAATGTCAAGCTGTGCATATATCTTAAAGAATCAGTAACAAAACAAGATTACAATACTGGAAGCAGTGGCTGTTGGCCAGGTGCTTGGATACTTCATCATTATACTAATGTATTGCTTATACAGAAATGCAACATTAAACTCTATATACTGTAAAGTATTCAAAGTATTTCTCGAAGTATTAGAGTAAGCAAATTAGTCGAGTATAAAAGATTTTAGTTGAGTTAGTAGAAAGTTGCAGCACTACTGTAAAGCTTAAACACAGATTACTTTTCTAAATGTGTAATCGTACAGCTTACAAAAGACTAAGATTGGATTGTAGAAAAAAAAAAAATGTATAAAATGTGTTAATTCATATTTTCTATAATTTATTAACTTCTTACTCATCCACTGTAGTGTAAGGTATCAATCGCCCATTCCAAAAACATTCAAATATAGGCCGCTTTCCCCTGGCTCCTTTATCAAGGGTAATACAGTCTTCATCATCATCATCTGTTGGTTCTGAAACATTTGAAATCTTTCAGTTCTGTATTGCCCATTCATTTTGTTAACAAAAAAGCAAGACTGTAGATTTAAAAAGGACAATGACACATCAATAGCATTTTCGAAGGTACAGACAGCACGGCAATAATAAAAACTGAAGGTTTTCCAAATTTATAATATTATACAAAATTATTCTATATTTTAAGTGGCCTCTATTCAACTGTGGCATAAACCCAAACACAGTACTAAGAAATTAGCTCTCAGTCTTCAAATAAACAAACTGGAGTTACAACTTCAGTAATTGTATCTCCCATGAATTGGCAGAATCTGATCATTTAAATATCTGCATTTTTACATACGGTTTTAGCTTCAGGTTTTAAATAATTAAAAAAACATTAGTACAGTAACCTGAACCTAAATGAAGGGATGCACTAGTAAGGAAATTACATACTGGTAATAGTTTATTTCCAAATGTACCATGTTTAAATTAACCTGATATGGCTAACTGTATTATGTGAAAACATGCTAATTCTCTAACAATATTCTAAAGACAATTGTATGCCTAATTTTGTAACTGGGTTCAATGCCTTTATCTATCATAAAGGTGTATATTTATAAATCTATTTTAATCAACTTGCAAAAATTCACCCGAGTAATCGTTAGGCTAATAACCTTTTGCAATTTCATCTTGCATGAAACTAGTTCAATACTAAAAACAGCTGAGTTTCTTTGAAGTATGTTTTGTATCATGTTAGAATGACTTATCTTAGTCCTTATGCTGATCCAAGACTGCATGTACAAGATGGCAAAAAACTTTTACGATTACTGGCTATGCATTGCATTACATTAATTGCAAGTGTAGCACATAATTTTGCTTATTTTTAACAACTTACAGTGGGGTGATTTACTGAGCATAAAAACGCAACTTCATGCACAATAGGGTGTTCTAATAAATGTACTCACAACTGCTATAGTTCAAAGCAGTGGTTTCCAACCCTGGTCCTGGAGGAGCGCCTACCCTGCTGTTTTTTGTTCCGACCAAGCTCTCAATTACTCAATTACCCTTAATTGAACTAACAATTTCCTATATCAGTTTTTTTAATTGTTGGAAACAGTAGGGGTTTTAAGCTAAGTACAGAATTGTATAAAGAACAATTCTTATTCTTATTAAAAAGTCAAATCTAGGCATGTTGCTAATTCAATTAAGATTAAATTAAGTAATTGAGAGCTCGGTTTGAACAAAAACCAGCAGGGTAGGGGGTCCCCCTCCAGGACCAGGGTTGGGATCCACCGATTTAAAAGGAATGAAGTGTGACAAAAATAATGGGTCAAAGAATTGTGTTTTTAACCTTTTGAAAACCATTACAAATTCTGAAAACCCTGGTGGTTATTGTAGTCAATGAGACACCTTAAGACTTACTTGAGACGATGTTAGGGTCATCGGGGTACGTTTCATTATCATAAAGAAAAGGGTGATATCTAATAATTCCCTCCACAACCCCATCATCTTCAACACGTGTCCTGAATTCAAAACTGTCTGCTGAGGAGTTGATGTAACGAGTCTGCATGTCATCATTGATCTCTCTGAGATTAACAACTCTCGTTTGCTTCGATTTCTCAGACATGGAGATCTAAGAAGAAAAAGTGATGGATTTAAAGTAATTATGTACTAAACAGTCTAATCTATAGGACACCTGGATAATACTCAAATACAATTAACAAAAGAATTGGCACAAAACTCTTGTTAATTGTTACATGGATAATGGAAGAAAACTGTGTGAGGAGTGGTTTCACATAAAAAAGTAGATTAGAAAGTCTTAAGAAAATCTAACTTTTGTACATATTTATTGCAAATAAACTACTACACAAAATTAAAGAAAAGTTTTGCTAAAATAACTTGATGGGAGAAGGAATTAGGATCTGTGCTTGAGCTCTTGCACAGAGATACATATTCAGCATTACTCTTTCGGCTTCTGTCAATGTTCAGATGCAAACGTGAAAGAGAACCATAAGGAATTTCTCAATCAAAATATAACCGCTCTTAAATAGAAGTTCCGCTCTTAAATCACACAATTCATTTCTGCTGTGGGTTTAGTCTCCTGGTTATTTTTTTATCAACTAATCAGGAAACACATTTGCTGACATGTTTTGCAGCATACCTGCAACAGCCCACAGACTAAACAAGCATGCATTTCACAATACCGAAAAGTGTGACCTGGGTTGCCAAATCTAGGGTAGTCCAGGCATGCGTGTATATATATGTATATATGTATGTACAAAATCTCAGAAAATAGACAATTATGACATTCTGGGACCACAGAGTCTACTGATCAGAACAAGACCATCCATGTTTTGGTAGAAGCAACACACCCGTAGAGAGCTCAAAATGTCAAGATGGAAAACTCTGTTTACAGTGTACTAATACACAACGATTTACATAATTGGAACTGAATTTCTGTGCGTTTGATAGAACATCAAATATATACTCGATTAATTGTTAGGTTGTTCTGTACAAAACAAGCCTATTTGCAAATAAATACGATCGAAACCGAGTGATCTGTGACCATCTATATGAGACTACCTCCAACTTCCTGAAGCAGACTGCACATTTACCCCCCGGGCTCTGAATGATGGCAGGCGAAGATGTGTTTGAGAATAAAATGCACTGGTAGCCGAGAGAATAAGTTTTCAAACAATGTGTGCATTGTAGGAATACAGTGTAACTTCTATGCACGGGAGTTGCATGTAACACTGCCAAATAATGCTAAAGAGGGTGTAGTAACAGTATATAAAACTCTGAAATGTACATTATTTTTCAGTTTTTGGTAACCTAAACCTGTTTTGGTTTTTTTAACCTCTGCCAGTTTACCGCTTACCTTTGTATCATTTCAGGTTATTCACTGGACTTGAACTGCTTAAATTTCTCTAAAAACTGGAAACATTGAAAAATGGGGGTATTCTAAAACTTGACTGGTAGTGTGTGTATGTATATATACACATTATATTCTATATATGTATTCTACACATACATACACATACATACATAAAAGAATAATAAATCACACAAGTAACAACAAAAATATTTTGGGATTAGGACTCATTAAAGAAAATAAAATATTTCTGAATATCAATTAATCTGTCCATCTAATCCAGGGGATCTTAACCTGGGGGCTGTGACATTATAAAACACAGAGCCCATCTAAGTGTAGAAAATGATTTGTGACTCTTCCGGAGACCTACGAAGCCCCGTCTGGAACTCTTTTGTGCATCAATGCAGCCCCAACCATCCCATTAATTTAGTAGGATTTCAGCCTTATCAAACTTATCAAAAATGATTTCATAATTAGGCTACAATATGATGCTTTTCAAATCTGTCTGTGTGGAGGGAGGTGTGTGTGTGTATTGAATATTTTCAAGCTCAAAATAGGGTCACACTGTCTGAAAGATGAAGTCCTGATCTTATCCATCCATCTCTAGAGAGAAAATGCAAAAACACTAACAATAGAAGATTTTAGTGTAGCCTAACATCACAATTAACCTACTCTAACATTACCTGAATATCAATGTTCTGCATGAAACCAGTGTTCCTCGTTGCAGACTTCATATCATTTCCATTGGGTCCATGCACATAATAATGATAAACATGCCTGGAAATGCAAATTTGAAAGAAAAAGAAAAAAAAAAAAGATTTACTTGTGTTATAGTATTTTTTTGCATTCCTACAGAAAATGTAAAATTAGCACAATGTCAATAGAGTACTGTTAAAACTCACGCAAGCTCTCTGGTCCATAGATGGAAGTAGCTCTTCAAGTAGCTGACATGCTCTGCTTGAACTCCAGTGATCACCACAGCTGTAAAACTGTCCTTTCCATTTTCTTCACTTATAATACCATGCAGGAAATGCTCATCGTCAGTAGTTATGTGAGAAGAATCACCTGGCTAGAGATCAAGTATACACATTATCAAAATACAGGGATCCTTTGAAAAATGTATCCAGGAATTAGAAAAATGAATATATACATTTTAGCAAAGGTCAAAAATCAAGTATAAAGTAGTTAAACATCTATAGCCTTGCTACTACTATTTGTGAGACGCTATAGATTTCACGGATAACAACTGGAATCTGGCAGTTAAAAGACTTTAACAACAACACCACCACACAGTGGCTGCCTGTAGGCAACTAAACAAAATAGTCACTATGGTCACTAAAACAGTTGGTAGCACTGATGTATGATTAAACTGAACAGGTTACATCCTCTGCAGGAAGTTAAGTACACACAAGTATTGAAACGTGAAGTGGAAGTTATGTTGGCAGGTGATCTCTCATTCAGATTTATTATGACTTTAAATCTAAATTGAGTGGGTCTGCTGCTCACAGAGACATTAACAGTTTCTCCCAATCAACCTTAACCTGTGCATAAATCAGAAAACACGAGGTTGTCTAGACCAAGTCCCTAGAGCAGGGAAATGCAACCTAAAGCCCCCGAGCTACTTGCTGCTCACTTATTATATGTTTGAGGCCCATTTCTTTCTTTCATATCCTGTTTTGTATTGTAGAATTATAATTTATTGCTGGCAAATATTTGTGTGTTTAACTTTGAAAGCTCTTCTACAAATATTAATTCAAATTAGAACAAATTATCATCTTTTAAGTCTAAATCTAGATCCAAGAATAGTAAATATGCTTACCTTTCGGTTTCTAATGAATCCGCTGTATATCGCTTCCTTCTTCTTCTCTTTCTTTTCAAAGTCATCTTTTGAAAGTACAAGCTCATGAACATCTAGAGATCCTAATGGTCTAGTGATCATCTAAATTAATACAAATAAACCAATTTAAGTCTGTAGACCCTCTCCACCACTGACTGGTTATGCATTTGACATGTTCTAGTTTGAAATTAAATATAGTGATCAGTTTGCCCAAATATTTGTTTTAAGATCAAGTTTACACATCTATTGTCATATCAAGAGAGTGGGATACAGGAGATCAAGAAGTCAAAACTTGAAAGTTACATAAAAAACTATCAAATAGGGAAAAACAAAACATCCATTGACCTTAAAAACTGGTCTGATACAACACCATGTGTACAATTTGAGAGAAAGCTGTAATAAAATCTTAAGACAAAATATTGCTTCTGTTAGATGGCAAACAGCTATGTTGAACAGGATGATTAATCTTTTATTTAAAATGTATTTAACTGTATTGCAGATATATTACTTTATTGTGTGACTGGTCAGGGGTAGGAGTCAGTAGGGGGAGGTTTTATTTTTAAGTAACCGTTGGAGCAATTTTCAATTATTGTTAATTCTGAAGGCAATCTGAACCTATATGGACTGTGCTTTTGCCTATGTGTTGTTATCTGTTGGGTAGGGGCGGGATCCAATGTCATGAACCCTTCTGTGAAAAGCATGTACTGATGACACCTGCCTCAAATCATTAAAGTAATTCTGATTCATAGTGAGATGTAAATGGTAAACAGTTTCAAAGCCACCATCGAACAAAACATTCTTCTGCGATATCCATTTAAGTACTAGGTAGAAAGGCTATCAAATGACGCTGGGAAAAAACTAAACCGATGAACATAAAATACTTACTAAATACTTTGTAGCAAATATGTTAATAAAAGGGAACGTTCTATATGCTACTTACTCTAGTTGACTGTCCAATGTAGAAAACCGCTTGCTTTCCACCTACTCCAAAGTAGGATATGTCACTGTTCAAGCTGCGAGGCACTGGAGATGGTCGAATATAACCACTATGATCACTATTTTAAAAATAAAAATCGATTAAAAAAAATATCCAAAACAGCAGCAATGTACAGACATGTGTCATGAGGAAAAACCTGAATTCCAATGTTTAAATGTAATTATTAATAACAATGCCTATCATACTCAATTACTATTCATGTTATTCAACATACCCTAGCATCACCATTAATTTTGTGCAGGTTTTAGGAATAGGAGTTTCAATTCTAAAAGAATACAAACCTTTCAAATTCATGGTCTTTTCTTGAAAATTTGGACAACCTGTAAACAGCCCAGTTATTGAGCTGCTTGATTGACATGCCACTGCCATTATCCAAGACAACTACTGCAGGTTTACCATGGGATTCATCAAATAGCTTGAAGGGGGGGGGGAAAAAGTTAGTTATAACAACCAATATTGTAGTAGTTAACAATAGCAATAAAATGTCTAATTAAATAAGGAATAAAAACCTATACTCACCAATCTAATGTCAATGGACCTGATGTCATTGTTCTGTGAGGTTGCTGACAAAGCATTGTCTATCAATTCAGCAAACGCATAAGCTGGAAAAATAATTTGTAGGTATAGATTTAGTTGGAATTTTTTTTTTAGCACTATCAATTTAGACTGTATCCAGCATTGTGTCATGGTAGCCAAGAGTAGTAAAATACAGCACAGAATATCATACAGAAAAAGGAATGCACAGACGTTTGTAACTGTATTACTTACGTAAAGCTTTTTGCCCTTCACTGGCATAGTACTCATACATGCCACTTTTAACAATTGTGTCATAGTGCGGAAGGAACTCAATATGTTCCCTTGTTGCGACTGGCAAGATCTGATCAACAGAGTGCAGCACGTACAAAGTATTCCCCTCTACAATTTCTTCTGCAAAGAGAAATGCACAATTTTCAGAACTACAGTAAATATATCTTAAACCACATAATTGTCAAGATTACCCGAATTTTCAGAGCGATAGCAATGTCCAAGTTATCACATGAATAACCACAAACATACATCAATGTGAACAAAATATTTGAAAAAGTATCCTGCATTTTTTAACTGATTACGGAACATGCAGACAGAGAATAGTAAAATAGAAGCAAAAGTTTTGTTGAGTTTTTCATTAGTCACATTAACACTTTCTATGCAATATATTTAATACAATTAGTTAGGTGAAGACACAGGTAGCAAAAGGGGCACTTAATATGTACAAAAGTCACTAATCTGCATGCCTTTATTAATCAGCACCATTTACGAGAGCAGCAGGTGAATATTTCCTTCAACCACAGAAATAACAGAAGTTTGGTGGGGGTTTTTTGGGGGGGGAGGTTTTTTTGAACCAATATTTACAGGATTTAGAGTGCCTTCCTTTTAACGAAGCCACAGAGTGTTGAACATCACTTTCATCCATATCCAAAAGAAACATCCCACTCACCAAATCGGGCCTCATCAATTTGTTTCCTAGCTGTTGTCGTCAAAACATAAGTTTCATCCGGACGAATACTAAACACCTAAAAAAAAAAAAGAAAAAATGAAAATGAAAGCAGCATTGCATTACTAAGCTATTGTTTCAGAACTACCAACTACTGTGAAGATATTTACAGACTTCAGTGAAACAGACATGTGCAGTGGTTAGGAAGTTTATTAATCACTTTGCATATGATCTAGTTTAACTCTGTATTATTACATGGATGCAAATATTCAGTTATGAAGGTGTATGCTCGTTTCTTTGTAGCACTTTTTAGTTAGAGGGCATCTCCATTATCCATTTGACTTTATTTCTGAATAAAGTATTTAAATTGGGAAAATAAAAAAAAATTAACTAAAAATGAAAATTTATGAAATGGAAGATACCAGTGAGCAATGCACAGCAGACAGTACACAATTGCTCTTAGTCTAAAACCATAATTCCAGTACAGCAAAAACAATAGTTAGTAAAGGGAAACTAGCAAGGTTTCTAAGATTATGGTTTTACTGCACCTTTACATTTTGCATTTAGCATATATGTAGGACAATTTTCCCAACCCATTTTATCATATAAGCAACTTTCAATATTTTAAAATATACAACTCTCCTATAATGGCAGTTGTCAAACGCTTGCAAATGTGTGCTATTTCAGGGTTTCAGAATGTGTTGCGTTATAACTTCCTTGATAGTTGGAAAGTAGGGCACAAAAGAACAGATATTAAATCGGCCGATAATGGCCTTTTACAGAAATCTGTATCGGCAGATATTCCACCGATAATGCACCGATATAACTGCAGATACTATTGGCTAAATATTTTTTCCATAAAATCCTTTGTCAGACTTCAGACAATAAATACATATTTATTTCGTTTTACAGTTTTTTGTATAATTATTTACCATGATTTTTTAACATGGTGCTTTAGTTTGCGCACAGTGGTGCTGCATGCACTACTGAGCACTGTGGTGAAACAAACACAAACCCATTGAGAAACATAAGGGTTATAAAAAAAATTATATATATATATATATATATATATATAAAAAAAAAAAAAATCAGCAGATATATATAGTGGTTGCTAGTGGAAACACAGCAAAAAAACTAAAAAAGCACTAGAATTGTCTTCCCTGCATCAGCCTAATTATTATCAAGTCAACCAAGTGTTAGCATTTCACAGTCTTACACCATGATAAGAATTAGCCTATGGTTTGCATAGACAACATGATGTGTGTGTATGCACAGCTGTTATTCAAAGGAGTTACTCACAGGGGAGATTGTTTATGTAAGTCAACAATCCTACATTCAAAACCACGAAAAAATCTGCAATCCACAGCGATCACTTTGATCACAGTGTATTCCAACATTTGCATCATTTGAATCACCTCACTTGCCAGCGCTGGATTATATGAACAGGCTAAAGCGCTGTAACGTATGTTGCGTGTGAGATTTTCTGAAGTGAATGGGTTTGCAAGTTAAATTGTAACTTTCTTATTCCAGTAAAATCTGGACAGAGTAAAGCTTTTTGTCTTGTGTAACAGAGGTCATTTAAAAATAAATTATTTCTGTGCCACCGTAAACAAAAAATAAAAAATAAAAACAAATCATAATTAATTTGTCAATGGTATGTGGATAAACATCACACGTGCATCATTTATAATTTTTTTGTGTAAAGTTATAATACATGGCCAAAGTATATGGACACCCCTTCCAATTAGTGGATCCAGCTATTTCAGGCACACCCATTGCTGACAGGTGTATACAATCAAGCACACATACACCCCATTCACACTTGCAGGTTTAGGAGCCTAAGTGCGTTCACGTATGCGGGCGAAAAGGCGGCCTAAACGAAATGCATGCTGGGAATAAACAAATCTGCTCAAACAAACCAGTGACGCATGACATTAGGTCTGCTTACAGGTGTATGTGATGTATTTATAGTCACAACTTATTAATATTGATATATAGGCTATTGATCGGTTCTATATTTTCTTTGAAAGTAATCTTAACCCTTTGCAGCCGCAGCTTTCTAATATAATTAAAAAATGTGCTGGTTCAATGGGGAAATCAAATTAATATATTTCCATTTTCAAATGTCTATCTTCGGTTCTGCAAGTCTAAAAGTGCTGTTATACAATTCACCCGAAAGCGAAGCACCTTTATTAGGACATTTGCATTAAATCACAAGAAATCATATGCATTACCGTTCACAATTTCACAATGCAATTTTCAGGTGTAAAATTTACCAACCATGCTACACACTTTTAATAATTTAATTGATCGAGTAGTTTGAACTGTTTACATAAATTATAACTGATTATATACTCATTATACATCATATACTTATATAATTATATTATATATAAAGATTTGAGCTAGCGAAATGTATCTGTACATTTAAGGCTATAGATCAATATGCCCTTCAAACAATATAGAGAAAATACTGTATGTCTTTACCGTTTGTGCAGTGGTGTGAGCTGTTTTGGTGCCTGTGTTTACTTCTGCCTTGGCGAGAAGTGGCGTCTCCTTTGAATCAGTCTCTGGGGGCAGGCTTGAGTTGCATCATGCACTGACGCTTTCCACCCGGCCCAGGGCCGTTCATATTCACATTCAGGTCACCTTTAGGCCACCGCAAAAGATTTACGCTGGGTCAAAAAGTGGGACTAGTTTTGACCTGGCCCAGTGCCACCTTAAATCTATGACCCCGTTAACATTTGAGTTAAGGCGGCTCTGAACTCACTGACTTTCAACGTGGCACCGTCATAGGATGCTACCTTTCCAAGAAGTCGGTTAGTAAAATTTTTGCCTTGCTAGAGCTGCCCGGGTCAACAGTAAGTGCTGTTATTGTGACGTGGAAACGTCTAGGAGCAGCAACAGCTCAACCGTGAAGTGATAGGACACACAAGCTCAGAGCATGGTTACGCCGAGTGCTGAAAGGCATAGTGCATAAAAATCATCTGTCCTGAACAATCACTAATGAGTTCCAAACTGCCTCTGGAAGCAACATCAGCACAAGAACTGTTCTTCGGGAGCTCCTTGAAATGGGTTTCCATGGCCGAGCAGCTGCACAAAAGCCTAAGATCACCATACACAATGCCAAGTGTCAGCTGGAGGTGTGTAAAGCTCAGTGCCATTGGAATCTGGAGCAGTGGAAACACGTTCTCTGGAGTGATGAATCACGCTTAAACATCTGGCAGTCTGACGGACTAATCTGGGTTTGGCGGATGCCAGAAGAACGCATAGTGCCAACTGTACAGTTTGGTGGAGGAGGAATAATGGTCTGGGACTGTTTTTCATGGTCTGGGCTTGGACCCTTAGTTCCACTGAAGGGAAATCTTAACGTTACAGTATATAATTAAATTCTAGACAAATTTACGCTTCCAACATTGAGGCAACTGTTTGTGGAGGCCCTTTCCTGTTCCAGCATGACGATGTCCCTGTGCCCTACAGTAATGGTGGCCACTATTTTTTTTTTTTTTTCCTCGATGGGAGAGATGCGGTAGAAACTTTTCCAAAGAAGGAATGTGCGTTTACCTTGGGAAAACAATTAATCTGGAGCAGTTTTTAATGTACCATGGAAAAGTGCCACACAGGATTAATTGCTTGGAGCAGAAAGACATTGAAGAGTGTTTGAAAAGATCATGAAAATCATCCTGGAGAAAGGACTGCATCGGACTGCAAAACAATGTGCCATGATGAAATACATTCCTTTTTTCCTTTTTAATATATAAAAATGCACGCAAACATGAAATATTCTTCCTGGATTTAAATTAAATGTCCCCATGTCTTGTAAATTCTCTCAATTATTTAAATGGCACGATTTTTAGCTTTCCCTTACAACCCCAATTCTGAAAAAGTTGTGACACTATGGAAAATGCTAATAAAAACAAAGAGGACTGATTTGTAAATGTCCATTGACTTGTATTTAAACAAAAAAACATATAAAGACAAGGTATTTAATGTTTTACTTAAATCGACTGCATCTTTTTTTTTTGAAGGTAAATATTTATTTTGAAATTGATGCATGCAACACGTTCCAAAACAGTTGGGGCAGGGGCAATTTAGGACTAATAGCGATGTGACAAGTTGAAATAAGAAGGCGATGTGAAACAGGTGAGGCAATCGTGTAATCATCATATATAAGGAGCCTCCAAAAAAGGCCTAGTCTTTCAAGAGCAAGGATGGGTCGAGGCTCGCCAATCTGCCAACAGATGCGTCAGCGAATAATACAACACTTTGAGAACAACATTCCCCAAAAACAAATCGGTAGGATTTTGGGGATTTCACCTTCTACGGTGCACAATACAATTAAAAGATTCAAGGAATCCAGTCAAATCTCAGTGCGTAAAGGGCAAGGCCAAAAACCACTTCTGAATGCGCGTGATCTCCGATCCCTCAGACATCACTGTCTTAAAAACCATCATGAGTCTGTAATGGATATCCTGACATGGGCTCGGGAATACTTTGGTAAACCTTTGTCAGTCAACACCATTCACCGCTGCATCCGCTGCATACTATGCAAAGCAGAAGCCATACATCAACACTGTTCCGAAGCGCCGCTGACTTCTCTGGGAACGGTCTCATCTGAGATGGACAGCAGCACAGTGGAATCATGTTATGTGGTCCGACGAGTCAACATTTCAAATACTTTTTGGACAAAACAGCCGTCGTGTTCTCCGGGCCAAAGAGGAAAAGGACCATCCAAGCTGTTATCAGCGTCAGGTCCAAAAGCCAGCATCTGTCATGGTATGGGGGCGTGTCAGTGCCCATGGCATGGGTAACTTGCACATCTGTGAGGGCACCATTAATACAGAAAGATATGTACACGTTTTGGAGCAACATATGCTGCCATCCAGACGTCGTCTTTTCCAGGGACGCCAAACCACATTCTGCCCGGATTACAAGCGCATGGTTGCGTAAGCAGAGAGTGCGGGTGCTAGCATGGCCTGCCTGCAGTCCTGACCTGTCTCCCATTGAGAATGTGTGGCACATTGTGAAGCGCAAAATAAGGCAACGAAGGCCCTATATATATTACTATATATTAATGGTAATCCAATTATAGATGCTTTACCGACTACCGAAATACAAACCTTACAATGTTACTAAACTTAGCAATTAATACAACTGATCCATTAATTACGGTGTCAAAGGTATTTTTTAAAGGAATCCCATTCACAATAAAAGTTGATGCCTACACGCAATGTTATTGATATGTGACTTATTTTGTGACACTGACAAAGCTGGAGGTATACAGACAAAAAATGCTAACAATGAATTTGTGGAAAAACTGTTCAAGTAAGTTACGGATCCCAGAGTGTTGTTGCTGTATTTATATACACATTCGCTTTGCTTAAGAAACTACATATATAGGCTGTGACTGTGTATGTAATAATGTATATTTCATGAAATAGATCTGTAGTGGCTACACAGAACAGATTTAATCCCTCGCACACTGTATTTAATAATGTAACGCAGTTCATTCTCCCACAAATAAATAATAAGCGTGAATATCTGGATACTTAAATTAAGCTATATTGTCAATGTTAATTGGATCATGATACAGGGAGAAGTAACATGGTTATTTACGATGCAGTGGTAAACAAAATAAACTAGATGAAACGGGAAAAGATACTTCAAAATGAACACTTAATTTTCTAACAATCATATTTTTTAGTGATGTCTTTTGTTTTTTTATATTGTTGCAATGTGTCCCCGTTTCTACTTTTGAATATCTGGTATAACATACTATAAGACTGTGTTAGATATTGTAAAAACATTTCAGCTCAAAGTTTATTGCACTTTAATGTTAGAGGTATTTCAGCCTGCAGTTAAAAACACTAAATTCCAGTGCTGACTGTCCCAGACCTTTCATGTCTCACAGTCACTTCCTAGGGCAGCTGGACCTCATAACAATGAGTGGAAACGCTGCCGGGCACAGTGTAGGTGCACAGTTACAGCACGGCCACACGGAGGTGCACCTAAACATGGCTAGTGGAAATGGGGTAAGAGACTGTGAGGTTGAATCAGAAGCATATCTGCATAATGTTATGGTGGTGGTCTCAAAACATAAGGGTGATCTGCTAAATAAATCACCAGTAGTGCTACAAGGTATATTTAAGTCTGCTTGGGCCACCTGAAGCGGCACTTAAATATACGAGAACAAAAGTAAATCTGAGGGAAGTCAGCAGTAATCGTTTCCTAGATATATAAATAATGACCAGTACTTCAGAAAATTATAAATTTGTTAATTTGCATTAGCAGTTCTAGCTTACTTTGTCGTCAATCACTTCCAAGACAAAGAGTCTGAAGTCCCCAGTAATAAGACACAACCTCAGGTACAACGAGTAGGCAAGAGAAACTATCAATCATTTCAAAATTATTTTGGGAATGGATCTTCTCCACACATACCAGCATAGATCAGACTTCAGCAAGAGAAAAGATTAACTTACTGCACATGCAAGTAATATTTTTGTTAGAGAAACATGTGGCTGAATACATTTAAAATGAATGAAAACAAATGTTCTTGAAGTACCTGGGAATTAATATAGTATTGTGTTAAATGTAAAGGTTTCCTCCCCACAATATATTGAAGGGGAACTTTACTGACCTAAGAATTTAAAGAAAAGCTAGAAGTGAAACAGATGAGGTGAACAGGCTCCAAAAAACAAAACAAAAAAAAAGTCTGGGTTAGCGAAGCAATCCCTTGATCATAAAAATTAATAAAATAAATAAGTAAAGCTTCTGCAGCAGGGTTAAGGGATATTAGTTGTGATCAGATTTATAACCTACACAAAGCGGTAATATAGGACGAAGGGAATAATACAAAATAGCAGTAGTAACAGGTCACCAATTAAGGGAATTAATACACACACACGCACACAAAAAAAAAGGAATGTAGAAAAAGCAACCTTATCAAAATTAAGTGCTGATAAAACAATGGGAAGAAATAGCCAATCTGGAAATGAAAATAAAATTGTGAGGTGTAAATAGACCGCAGAAGGAGCTAAATAAGTTTTAGCTGCTGAAATAGACTGAGATGATAAGCCGTGGACCCCCAGAGATTCATTTGCTCCTACATGCCATCCATAGGAGTTTTTTTTTTTTTTCCTCTCCTCCATGCCTAAATGGTTTATTTATTTAAATGTTCACTCACTTTATTCTAGATCATGTTAAATGTTTACAGGTCTATATTTTATTGTATTGTATTTATGTATTATTTTATTTTGCTGTACGTTTGTTGTATGTTTACCAGTCTGTAAAGGGCTCTGTGGCTACCCTGCGAAGGGCACTATACAAATAAAAATGGATTGATTGATTTGACTTTAACCTCATCTAAGATGCTGTCTCCCTCAAAGTTCTGTCACAAAGTCAGAGAATGGTAACAAAAATTGCTATAACAAATTAAAAATAAAAGGAATAGGTTCTGGCAAATGGGATTGGATTAGTGCAGGTTCCTCTTTTAATTCACTCAATGCAGAATTACAGCTGGCTGATAATTTCCCCACTCAAATGCATGTAGCAGAAGAATTAAAACACCTCAATACATGCTTATCAACTGTCTACTGGTATAATAATAATGGTAACTTACATCAAAGATAAGAATGCAATTGAAAAGGATGCATAAATATACTTCCAGTGAAGAAACATGTTACAGAATAGGAATTCATACAGTTTATAGGTGGGACATGGCTGTTCAGTCCAAACTCAGTTATATTATGGCGTGACCATGTTCCACTTTCTGAGATCCTGCAGAGAGCCAACTGCAGGAGCACTGAGGGCACCATCACTCACTGCCAGCTACGATGGCTCGGTCATGTTATCAGAATGCCAGTGGATTGCGTCCCGAAGCAGATATTGTATGGCCAGCTGCATACAGGGTGCCGCTCCACAAGTGCGCAGAAATAACGATTAAAAGACCATCTGAAGGCATCACTAAAACATTGCGGGATCAGCAGTCAATCCCTTGAGGCTACTGCTGCAAATCGATCAGCCAGGCGACAACAGTGCCCTGAAGTCTGATGAGCAAGAAACAACTGGCAAAACGTCCAAGGAGGCACCTGGCCATGGCTGCACCCAACCAAATGACTTGGCTCTTGGTTTGCCTTGTCTGTAGCAGACAGTGTGCATCCCATATAGGTTTATACAGTCAGTGATATTTTGTTTATACAGTCATCTTCGGTTACGAACCTGATGGATGATTGATGGGGGACATGGTTGTTCAGTCCAAACTCAGTTATATTTTTGAGCTCAGCTCAGCACAGCACTGTCCTGCTCTTTCAAAGTGTCACTGCACCCCTCTGAAGGACTTTCCCAAGAACATTCTCCTATATTGTAGTAAGTGTGCCAATAACACTGTTATTAGTGCAGTTTGTGCATGCTTCCTGTAACGTATGGTTGTACCCAAGATTTTTTTGATGACAACTATTGAGCTGGTCCATGTGAGAAATTAGTTTTATGCTAAATACTTAACATAAGAATTAAATCGCCTCAACTAATATTGGTATTTTTCAGTTACCACTACAACGGACACTTGCAAAAAAGTATTTTCTGATTAAACAAAGTCAACTGTGTTCTTTACAAGGGATTACATTTTTATTTTGTTCTATATATTGTATGCTATTGTATATATTGTATACATTTCATGATATTGTGTATTAGTGTCCAGTAATATTTTTACATGTAATTGTCCACTTAAACTCAGTGGGTACAGACTAGGTCTATAGTTAAATCCTCAATCTAGATCTTTATATTTAATTTAGACAAAGGTGTTTTTTTTTTTTTTATACACCCTGAATTCAATTACACTCCCAAGTGCTCAAATACTTGTGCCCATGCCTCCTGGATTAACCCCTTGCACACCTAGATCTACAACAGATGTGATGGCAATTTAAGAAAAAGTTTCAACCATTCAGTGCAATCATGATCGGTCAAACTAATAGGTGGTTGGGCCAATCAAAACTTGGAACTTTTATATCTGGCCACATCCAGTTGCTGTACAGTCCTAAAGAAGTTAACGTAAATAAATGTATTTAAAATACTAAAATTACCCCTACATAACTAATAACCGGAAGTAGCACAACAGCACACACAGTTAATATGACGGATATTCATGAATTGGTAACCTTCATTTGACATAAATAACCTTTGCAAACTGTAAGACACATAAGATGTACTGTGTACCAGACTCTTCCAAACTATTTTTTTCTTAGATACAAAGTGAGATCCCTGTCAGTTCTCCTTTGCCATAGTTATTTGAATGGATAAGCACTGCGAGTCAGCAGAAGTATTGCAGATTCCCTGGCACTGAAAGCTACAGGACACACACTGAAGGTCTGTATAGAACAGAATAGCTGGTAGCACTTTAGCGAAGTGTCAGTTCAAGAACATCACAGTGCAGTGAAGGGTGAGGTAGATTAAGGAGATTTTGAATGTCTGTGACTAAACTATGTTTTTTTCTTATTATGTAAGATTATTAATGTATGCATGTACAAACAAAATTTGTAATCTACCCAATACAAAAAATATACTATCTTTTATACTATATATACTACTACACTATATTGGCATATACTAATATATCGGCTATAGGATACATACAGCGCAATTGTATAACTCCATATTATTACTATAATATTGCATTGCAATTGCTGCTGGGTAGTAATTCTTGCAGAGCTTTCAATATATTCTCCGTTATCTCATAGTATTTAATGAAACCTTTCAACCAACAATTTGTACACTGGTTCTTATTTGAATTGCGTTTTTTGTTAGGTGAGGTGTCAGTTTCACCAGTGTACACCACAGCATTATTAATACATTACATTTTGTCAATGTCAAAAACGTAACTATCTGATATGCAAAACAAGATGATTTGTGGTTAGGACTCGAGTTATGAGTAGTTCAGTTACAAACGTTGTCAATACACTGTGATTTGCACACTTCGTTGCCCTTAGTACGGTACTATCCAGTCACACTACACGATTTGAGCGCGATTTGGCCCTCACGACAGATCGGCACTGATCGTCACGCCAGGCAGCTGGTCGTGCAGTGAGAGACGGGCTGATGCGTCGCTGCTCCGACCCGACCCGACCGTAAGCTGGTCGGAGCCGCTACGACTTTATTAAACGTGTTTATATTTATGACTCGATCGGCGCCGATCGTGGAGGGTGACGTGATCAGCAGCCAATGAGAGCCGAGCCGACTGAAGAGAGAAGAAACAGCGAGAATAAACATGACAGGAGAATAAGATTTCCATACGTATTTATTAAAATACTTCAAATACCAATGGTTGTTTCGGCGCAGGTTATTTTAAAATACTCTAATACAGGGAAAATAATATTTTCAAACACCAATTAGTATCTGTAATTGACCAGGTCTGCGCTAAATATCCACCGCTACAATGCGCTGCTCATCCTGTGGGAAGGATAGAGCCGCGTCGCTGCTGTAACTGCGCAATCACGCGTTCGTGCGGGTGTGGGGTTGCAGGCTGTGCGCAGATCCGCGACACGCGTGTCAGATCGGTCAGTGTGTCCTGCGCTGAAGACACAAAACAGTCGTTAAGTGTGAGCTGCCCACTGTTCACAACATCGGGTTTTCCTGCTCCATTCACACAGACCTTGCCGGCAACAAATTGCAGTCAATGGTTTCAGTGTGAATGGGGTTTTAGTCTCCTCTGGGCAGCAGAGCTCGTTTAGTCCGCAGCTGGGGACCAACTTCAGCCGCTCAGCTCGGTGCGATGGGTGTTAAACCTGCGCACTGGTTTAGTCTGACCTCGCCATCATCTCCAGTGCGCAGCTGCAGGTCGTTGCAACTGACCAAATATAGTTAAGTTTAAGGAATTAAAACTTAACCAAACAACAACAAAACACTGCACCTGAAACCAGTGTGGATAGTTTAAGCTGAGGGGACACCAGTATGTTGCACTTTGTGCAACAGGTTTAATTTTAAATGTATTAGCATGAATTACAATTTTCCCCAACTGTTTAAACTAAAACTGGAACCTGAAGCACAATGACCTGTAACTCATTTACCAGAAACATACACCAAAGCTGCAACACTGTTAGCATACGTTCTGCTTTCCACTCAGACTGCAATTCTATAACACATTTGGCAAAACACAACAATTCTCTACACTCATGTGCAAATTGGTAATTGAGATCAGCTTATTGATCACATTCACTCACACAAATAGTGTTTGCACATGTGATGAGTGTTCACTTTTTATCCATACTAAAGGTCTGATAACAAAGGCCACAGGTGAGTACACCAATGAAGGTGCATGTCTGCAAACCCCAGGACATGGAGGAAGCCTGTGAAGACATCCCAGCCGAGTGCCATCAGCGTGGATGTGACATGCCAGAGGACATCCCCCACTGTCTGGCAAAGAGAACATTGCCGGCGATGTTGATGAACATCTGTGACCAGATCAAAACAACAGACTAATGTTTTGCAATGGAGTATTGTTTTCTTTAGTTATTATTTTGGCTTTAGTGTATTTTGACAGTTTCTAACATACAGCAGTACAATGTAGGCCTATTTTTTTCGTTTGCATATGTAAATTACAAGTTACTGTAGGTTTGCATATTTACTGTATGTTTGCTTAGTGTGCTGTCTGAAGTGTGGAAATCTAAAACTACATTTTGTATTCTTTCTTGTTTGATTACACACAAACACACTCTTAGTCTTTACACTGAAATAAGTTGCGAGAGGATTTTAAATGTCACATTAATGTGATATTGGTCGTCACTAAATTCCACTCATTTGAGTGTGTGTGTGTCGTTTGGATGCAGAAATGATCAGTTTGGGGTTTTATTTTTAGAGTTGTTAGTTATGCGATGTAGTTTCAGCAAACGTGCGTTAACAATTGAGAAAAACTGTGATGCATAAACAATATAATTCGTGCAACCAGGGTCAGTTTAACAAAATATCCCCAAATAAATTAAACAATATTGAATCGGGCCATTCAAGGAAGTTACTGTCAAACTAATTCCCCATCAAATCACTTTGTCGGAGTCACATGGAGAAAAGTTTGAATGCTCATTAACGGATCTCTACTACTTACAAGTGAAAATACAACCCACCCTGACAAACAAATTGACGAGAAGAGTTTCCTGACACACGCCGGTTTCGACTTATTTGTTTCCGCCATTTTCACTAACCATGCAAGTGGCTTTAAATGACTTCTCGCAACTTTAATTAATTAATTGCGCGACGTTATACAAAATCAAAACTCGTTAGATAATGTTACAAGGAACTAAGTTTCTCAAGAAGGTTGAATCCATGTCATTAAAAAAAAAAAAAAAAAAAAAAAAAAAACATTTTATTTCTAGCAACATCGATACTGGTCTCAGCTGAGACTGATGGGATACATTTAAATATTATGCATCAATTAAAGTTAAGGTCCGGGACACCGGTTTTACCACCGGCAGGAACAATGGAAAGGGCACAAGCAAAACCGTGCATTTATTTTTCATATATATATATATATATATATATATATTAGTTTACAGGTTTTATTTTACCACGCTGCACTGTTGATTTTGAACAAGCTGCTGTATTATATCGTAGAGAACATTGAAGCGCGTATTCATCGCCTTTCAAGATGGAACTGTAGAAAACATGGCATAAACATTTACATGTCTCCCTATTTAGCAGTTAAGTTAATTAACACTCATTTCCACAACAATGTGATAATGCATTACAGTCTAATGAAAAATACTGATGAGACACTGATCATGTATTATTGGCTATCCATGAACAGTCCCTCAACACCCTCTACAAAATATAATTGCTTCTACGTCCAGGGGCCCCGTGTTTTATTCGAGTCCAACACGGTACTGTAATGTAATCTGGGTCTGTGAAACATGCCCATCACATCACCCACCGTCTGCAACAGCATCCCTCACCTACAGCACGGCTCCAACTTCCTGTTAAACACGATATTTGCACTGCCTGCCTACAGCACAGCCACAACACACGTAAGTTATAACGCAACGCAAGCACCTCTCAAAATTGAACCCTTCCACGTGTGTGCTGTTTTGAGGACCAGCGTGTTTAATTGTTGCATTTGCGGTGCCACTTCAGCAAAGCTAACAGCGCGACCACACACGGATTTGAATAATATAATGCCATCGCACACTTCGTTTTAGACACTTGGCTGTTGCAGAAATCTCAACAAACGTGCAATAACAATGCAAATGATCGGAGCAGGACAGTACACGCGTGCATTGCGTTGCGTTGTGTTGTGTTGTTACCTTGCAAACTATGCCAGTGAAATCCGCGAGTGTCATGCTCCCACTCTCCAACACTTTCTCACAGAGATTATTGTTTTCCACACGGCAGTCAAAGACAAACACTCTCCGTGAAAACCCCGACGGTCCTGGGGTGCTGGGGTCGCAGGACACCGTGGGGAGCTGCAATGTCTGACTGTTGTTGCTGTTCTGGTTGTTGCTATCCGCCGCCATGTTTCTCGAAGCGTGTGGGCATCCACCGACCCGCTTTCTTTAGGCTTGCCAAGAGGTATCGTCGGAGCTCAACCTTTTAGGACGGGGCTGCGGAGGAATTGCTCGAATTCAGTGCATAGTGCCCCAGATGCGCATCCCGAAAAGACTCGCAAACCCGCCAAAGGCATCCAAACAGACCTGCTCCCACTACGTCACACCGCGTCACGTGGGGCAGTGCGAGCCACGGGAAGAAAGAAGGTCGCGTCGGAGGAGCGCAGGCGTCCGCAGGTCTGCGCGGATCTGCGCCGCTCCGCCAATGGGGTCGCCGGAATTGTGCAGGTCTGCGCAGATTTTTTGCTTGATTAAGGCGGTTCTAAGAAGTGGAAGATGGCGTTTGCATAGCGCTGGGAGGTCTGTTCATCATTGCCACCCACTGGTGTTTTGTTATGCTGCAATGGTTTACAACAATGGTTTAATAGTTTATTCAATATCGTGGCATTTTTAAAATAGTGGACAAAAACAGACATTTGGTGTCACGCAACATAGGCAATGGTAATTTTAATAATAACCTTCAGCATTATTGGGGAAACATTTGAATTAGTGTTTGCCTGAATTATTTAATTCACCCATTCGTTTTCTGTCTTAATTTGGCAATTGGATTTGAAGAACTAGAAGAGTCTGAACACACTGTCTTCAAAATGAGTGTATATTTTAAAATATAGGATAGAACTGTAATGAGCAGTGGATCAATAAATACATGTAGTTGACCGGATTTAAATACCACTTAACGAAATAGTTATTTTTAAAAGACTTCCGAACAAAGCTCACAAAATATGTTAAATAAAAGTAGATTTTATTTCAGAGTGAATTAATACGCGTTTGAGGGAATGCATATATTTGTATTAAATATATATATATATATATATATATATTTCAAACGTAGTAATTCGGGAATCACACATACCATACACTCAACGAAACGTTTCCCTTTCAGTTTCTTGAGATGATTGTTTACTGAATTGTGTCCAGTCAGCCAAATTCACAACGTGCTTATAATTTACGGTGCGCATGCGTCCCCGATGCAAGATGTCAGCGCCCTGTGCAAATCGAAACTGCAAACTTGTATAGGCTACATCAATGATATATAATATTGCTGCCTTTTTTTTAACGTGTTATACTTTTCATAATCACTTTGTTGTCAATGTCTGTCGTTTTCAAGAATACCAAAGGATGGCTTTTGGATCAGCGTTCTCATATAAACAAAAGTTTTCAGAGTTGCCTTTTAGTTAAAGACCCTGGCCTGAAACAGTACGTGCAATTTAGTTTGAAACGAAAATATTTTGACATCTTAAAACCCCATATTTTGGCGAAGACATTCACAAACCTGGATGCTCCCGGTACTGTCCATCAAGAAAGCAAAAGCAACGAGGAGAGTTCACAAACGAGAAGCGAGGATACATTGCATTTGAGGGTCAGATGTAAGGTAAGGGACAGTGGCAACCATGCGTGTGCACTAAGGTAAGGGCTTCAGCTTGGTCATACTGGTTTGTGTAGACTTGTGCTATTTGAGCTTATCGAAGCTTATTTTGTTCTAAGCGTGTTACATTCTTAAGAAACGTGCAATTCCTCCCCCACCTCCATTCATCCGCAGCTTCACCCCCTTCCCCCCAGGTCCATGTACCCGACTCCATCCCCCCAGTCAAGTCCACAGTGGAGCAGTTTATTCTTCAGTATTGCATTGTAATATGTGCATTGTGCATGTGTGAAACAACAACACATATTGTGCAAGAAAAACCTAACCTTAATGGTTGCCTGCTTCTCCCCACACCTTACTGTGAAATATATTTGCAACAATAATGTGATGGCTAACATTGTTTAAAGTGAGCAGTCAGATTGTAACTTAACACTTAATAAGTGTTACTGCAGGTAAGAAAGTCTTCCACCTGTAAAATATGTTACTATTGAATGGTTATGTTCAACAAGCAAATTGGAAGGGGAGTTGATAACAGGGACAAAGGTTATGATTAATAATATAACCGTGACAATATCCTACTTAAGTGGAAGGTTACTCAATATTGCTTGACATTTTCTCACACAATCAAAATGTACAATTCCAACAAGGTATGGCTTTCTATTAAGATGTCTGTATCCCCCATCAACTGTGGACTATAAAGCACATTTCTGATGCATTTTATGGCTTGATAGAACTGAGCAGACTCTGAAGGATCAGAGATCTGGAGAGGGAGAAAAGTTAAAGGATCACTGCAGAACCTTTTGAAGAATTGGAGAAGTAAAGCAAATATAATCTTTATTACAGAGAAGAGTGACATAGGAACAATCCAAGTTTCAGTCTTAAAAGCTTACAAGTTTGTCATAGGTTTTACACACTTGTGGTTCATCGGCTGGGCAGCATGACTGTTGGGTAACTCCCGTCACAGAAACAGATGTATTCGTTATCTTCAGATAAAACCTTATCTTGCTGACCTAGTTTAATTTGCTGAATTTTAACATACCAGTATTTGTAATGCTAATGTTAAGACATATCATTTCAGTTAATATTAATCATTACACTGGTTTCTTCACTCACCACGTTATACCATTTCTTATTCATTAAACCAACACAACATGCTGGTCGCTATGACCATAACTTAAAATCACATTTGTAAAGTGCTTAACATGTATTAAAGATAGTTTGGAAATATTATACATTTTAAGTGAATAATGTTCACCTTTTTGCAATTGGAAAAAAAAATGCATCATAACATTACTTATTTATTCCAGAAACGCAAGCGAAAACATAAGGAGCGTAACCAAGGAGAGATTGATTCAGAATCTTACCATGAAAAGGTTAGTCTTTTAAGTGTTGCAAATAAATATTCTTATATAAACATATGTTATATAATATGTTCCATGATTAATTTCCTCTATTAGAACCTTGTTTTTATGTGGTTCATCATGCTTAAATTGTCTGTCATTCAGTAACATGACATATGTACATGTACAATAAATTAAACAAGGTAAATTAAAATATACAAACAAACAATTGTTTTGATGTGTGTGTGAAATAATGGAAGTAAACAATAAGAAACTCAAGGTTAATCATACTGGAGCAACAGGCCTCAGAATTTTGTTCCCATATTTTATTGGCTCGTACATTTACTGAGTCATAGTGCTACTAATAATGCAGTTGATATGGTCTTAAATAAATATAAACAAAAATATATTTTGTATATGTTTATTTTTCATCAGGTGTTTGCTAAATTTAAAGTAATTTCTGACATGATTCTATGCAGAATGTCTCTGAATTTTCCCTCCATGATTTCTATTTCTGATTAATGCAGGTTAGGAAAATCATATTAGAGGGCACCAAATCTTTAGTTGAAGAAGGTTTTACTTGTGATTACCTCTACGGAGCAAGAGTAAATGAATGCCATGAAAGTCTTGATTTGACAATGGTTGATAGCAGACTTGCAGATCTTTGTGAAATGGCAAAGAAGCTTCCAATTGGGAATGGCATTGAGCAGGGATCAGTGCAGACAATCACTGAGGATCAGACTTCCACAGAACTGGACTTATTTGAGTGTATTACACAAAACAACATGGACTGTGCAAGACTGGTAACATTGATGGGGGAGAAATATCTCCTACCCCCGCACTGCAGCTTCTTACTTTCTGATATATCGAGAATGCAGCCCCTTGTGAACTGTGAGTATACAGATCCTTTCCTGAAGTTATGTGCTCAAGAGGTTTACTGCTTTTTTGTTTGACCATTGTATTCAGTAAAAACTTGGGGTGACAGCACAGCACAACACTAAATCTGTGATGTTCATATAGACATTTTCACACAAAAATACCACAATGGTTGTATGAGCTGTGGTTGTGACTGTAGACCATAGTGTCATCTAAATTGTGTCTAGATCCTGATGGTTGACCTCATCAACATGGTGGTATTGTAGTGTGAGTTTGATGGGGGGATGGGAGAATATAACAAAGCAGGCAAGGATGTGGGGGTGCAGGAGACTGACTCCATACAGTGGGGGAAAAAAGTATTTGATCCCCTGCTGATTTTGTACGTTTGCCCACTGACAAAGAAATGATCAGTCTATAATTTTAATAGGAGGTGTATTTTAACAGTGAGAGACAGAATAACAACACAAAAATCCAGAAAAATGCATTTCAAAAAAGTTATAAATTGATTTGCATGTTAATGAGGGAAATAAGTATTTGACCCCTTCGACTTAGTACTTGGTGGCAAAACCCTTGTTGGCAATCACAGAGGTCAGACGTTTCTTGTAGTTGGCCACCAGGTTTGCACACATCTCAGGAGGGATTTTGTCCCACTCCTCTTTGCAGATCCTCTCCAAGTTATTAAGGTTTCGAGGCTGACGTTTGGCAACTCGAACCTTCTGCTCCCTCCACAGATTTTCAATGGGATTAAGGTCTGGAGACTGGCTAGGCCACTCCAGGACCTTAATGTGCTTCTTCTTGAGCCACTCCTTTGTTGCCTTGGCTGTGTGTTTTGGGTCATTGTCATGCTGGATTACCCATTCACGACCCATTTTCAATGCCCTGGCTGAGGGAAGGAGGTTCTCACCCAAGATTTGACGGTACATGGCCCCGTCCATCGTCCCTTTGATGCGGTGCAGTTGTCCTGTCCCCTTAGCAGAAAAACACCCCCAAAGCATAATGTTTCCACCTCCATGTTTGATGGTGGGGATGGTGTTCTTGGGGTCATTCCTCCTCCTCCAGACATGGCAAATTGAGTTGATGCCAAAGAGCTCGAATTTGGTCTCATCTGACCACAACACTTTCACCCAGTTCTCCTCTGAATCATTCAGATGTTCATTGGCAAACTTCAGACAGGCCTGTACATTTGCTTTCTTGAGCAGGGGGAACTTGCGGGCGCTGCAGGATTTCAGTACTTCACGGCGTAGTGTGTTACCAATTGTTTTCTTGGTGACTATGGTCCCAGCTGCCTTGAGATCATTAACAAGATCCTCCCGTGTAGTTCTGGGCTGATTCCTCACCGTTCTCATGATCATTGAAACTCCACGAGGTGAGATCTTGCATGGAGCCCCAGACCGAGGGAGACTGACAGTTATTTTGTGTTTCTTCCATTTGCGAATAATCGCACCAACTGTTGTCACCTTCTCAGCAAGCTGCTTGGCGATGGTCTTGTAGCCCATTCCAGCCTTGTGTAGGTCTACAATCTTGTCCCTGACATCCTTGGACAGCTCTTTGGTCTTGTCCATGGTGGAGAGTTTGAAATCTGATTGATTGATTGCTTCTGTGGACAGGTGTCTTTTATACAGGTAACGAGCTGAGATTAGGAGCACTCCCTTTAAGAGAGTGCCCCTAATCTCAGCTCGTTACCTGTATAAAAGACACCTGGGAGCCAGAAATCTTGCTGATTGATAGGGGATGAAATACTTATTTCCCTCATTAACATGCAAATCAATTTATAACTTTTTTGAAATGTGTTTTTCTGGATGTTTGTGCTGTTATTCTGTCTCTCACTGTTAAAATACACCTACCATTAAAATTATAGACTGATCATTTCTTTGTCAGTGGGCAAACATACAAAATCAGCAGGGGATCAAATACTTTTTTCCCTCACTGTATGTGAGCGCACTGCGATTGATTGCTGAGGATAAAAGTGCATCAAAATTGGAAAACCAGGCCCCCTAATAATTTTTGTAAAAAAAAAAAAAAAAAAAAAAAAAAAAAACGTTCATGGATGCATGGAACTTTATTCTGAATTAAATTTGAAATGATTTGATCAAGTTTATTAAAAAAAATGAAAGAATAAAAGACAGAATACACTGAAAGAGAGATGAACATTTAGGAAGGGTATTCATTTTAACAGAATTACCAAATACAGCAAGCAGTATATTTAGTAAAGACCAGCATTGAAAGTCCTGTTCTGTGTGTGCTAAAGGCAGAGTAAAATTAAATTTTAAAAGATAAGTAAATTTGCCTGTAACATGATCATGTGGTGTTAAATACTAATGTATTAAGTGGATACTGATGAGCAGCAGCATTAATTGGAAATAACTCACTTTTATGTAAATGTAACGTGTAGCCAGAAATTACACCAAAATGTTCTAAAATGGAAAGGACCAGGAGGAGATGAAGCAGCGGGGATTGAGATCTAAATAAGCAGATCATCAGCATAAAGAGAGACACACTATCCTATCCACCTCTAGTACTCTCTCTTAGATATTGACTATTCTGAACAGCTATTGAGGCTCAGTAGGAATGGCAAAAAGGAGGGGAGAGAGCATACCTCTCAAGTTTTGAACACTATAACGATAATGCCATTCAACATGGTCAAAAGGCTGGGAGGTGGGAAGTTGAGGTGGTATACATATTAAATAAATAAAAAATAGTGCTTATTTCTTCATGAATCCAGTGCAGTCTGGACAGATAATAACAGAAGGTAAAACTGACTCCAGACATTGTGCCAACATTTTTGCCAGGATCTTTATATTGCTGTTAGGCAGGGAGCTTGGACTAGTAGAAGCTAGACTCAATTGTCAGTACTTTAAAAAGTTTATTTAAGGGAGTCAGAACAGGATTAAGGGAGGCATAGAAATCTTTAAATTGATCTCCCTTTTCTAATGCTGCATAGATAGAGCGAAATATGTATTTTTTTAATGTTAGGGCTAATAGCATTGTTAACTGCCTGATGAAATTGCACTTCTGAGCTGTGTTCTTCATTGTTGTAACTGTTCATGAAGTAGCCTAGGCTAAGCAAGCCAGTTACAGAGTTTTCGTGGAGAAAAGCCTACTATTATTATTATTATTATTATTATTATTATTATTATTATTATTTCTTGTCAGACGACCTTATCCAGAGCATATAAGTGCAATACACAGTGCAAGAATACAGTTAAGTACAAGGCATCAAACATTACAAATTCAAATTTACATTACATTTACAAGCAATTCAAAGCATAATACATTTTACAACTTACAATTTACACAGGTAAGTACAGTAAGTGAGGTCATACATCCTGGAAAGTAAAAGCTAAGTGTGGTCAAGATGTAGGTTCACAGTCAAAGGTGAGGGTCAATGTCTTGAACTGAATGCGTGCCAGTATCAGGAGCCAGTGGAGGGAGCGGAGCAGGGCGCACGTTGTAGGTTTGTGATGTAGGAGGAGAGCGGAAACTTCAGAGTACAAGAGATGTGAGAATGAAGAAAAGGAGGCTTGGTCAGTGGGAGGTTTGGGTGTGATGGGAGAGGAGGGGGGACTGTTAATGAGCTTGGGGATGTTTGCGATCTTGGAGGAGAAGAAGTAGGCAAATCATCAGCAGTGAGAGATGAGGGAGGAGAAGGTGGGGTCAAGTTTACAGGGGTTGTTGACAGTGGATTCAAAGTGCTGACGGTGTTTTCGTATTAAGTTTTCGCACGTCAGTATAATATAATCGCTCAGAAATGCCGTTATGGATGGAAAGACCCGGGGCTATTACTAAGAGACCTGGGGCTTAAGCCCCGGAAGCCCGGGTCTAACGACGCCGATGGAGTGAGGGCAGTGGAAGCAAGGGTGGAGGGGGAGACGGAGCGGAGATTACGGCAGAAGGTGACAGAGGGAGTGGGTGGGGAGGGAGAGGAGAGAAAGGGAGAAGGAGATGGTCTGAGATGTCCATGGGTGTCACAGAGAGTGTCGAAGGTAAGCAGCCGCTAGAGAAGATAAGGGATTAGGGAAGCAATGGTGTGCAGGTGCACAGTGAGAGGAAGGAGAGAGCAGGACAGGAATCAGAGAGATCTTCGTGGCTGGCTTCTTGCTGTTGCTGTGCGGTGTCTCCTCGCTGTCTTCTCCTCGCTGGAGTCCCACAGCTAGAGTCCCTGCCCTTTGGAGATGGGGCCCTTCAGAAGGGGGGCACTGAGGCTGCTGGCACTGACTGCTGGCACATAGGTCCGGGGGGGCTATTAAATATGCCACCCGTAGCTAATCAGGACAATACACACCTGCGTTGCATTGAATGAAACAAGGCTGTCAGGATGGCAATCCCTCCCACCCAGGACTGCTAATGGCACAATTAACGGCTGCTTTATATCTGAATACAGACAAAGACCGAGCTGGACACGCTCAGTTACACTGATCAGTAGCTCGCAGCAATGCTAAATAAATGCTAAATAATAACAGCCTACGATGTAACCGCTTCTGATTTACAGAAAGTGCATGTCGAGTGTGCTACGTAAGTTGCTAATTAACTAACAAACAGTCACTGCTCTTACTACAATACAGGTGCAAGATATATAATTCTTAGCTAAACAAGTAACCACGTAAACAATCAATGTAACTCTTAACTAAACTAGCAAACACGAGAGAAAAAAGCGATCCTTAACTGCGGTGAGTTACTGCCTGTACTAGATGGAAGTGTGTTAATAAATAAAAGGTCAACATAAGTTGAGTAAATGGTGCTTTTTTAAGTGATTCATATATATATATATATATATATAATTTTATACTTGCCATAAATGTGTGAACTTTTACACAAAAAGATTGTGGGGGTTCCAGCCACTGCGAGATTTGAACCCCAGTTTCCTGCGCCACAGTGCAGTGATCATACCGCATCACTAAAAACACAGGTTCCTTAGAGAGGCTTCAAGATTACTACAATATATTAAAACACAAGTGCTACTGCAACCACACCATTCCCCCTTGATGAAAATTCACAAGCACCTCCCCTCCCCCAAATCACACTCATGTTAGGAGAATACATCAACAATGGTATGAAAAAATATGTAGGTTAGTAGCTGTAGTATGATGTAGGGATGTTTATGATAGTTTATAAGTTAGTACAAGCATATGTAAGTGTGGCACAGAGCAGAGTGTGGGACAAGTGTTTGGGATAAGAGTCTTGGATGCATCTCTTTGGTACCTACTGCAGTGCATTTTCTTTCTTTCTTTTTCCTTTAAGTCCTAATCAGTTAATCAGTCATGGTACCTGTTGTTGTCAGTGTGTGAATTACATGCATATCATGATTTTTTTAGGCTAAATTGAGAATACTATCCTTCAGTTTTTCCAAAATATTAGACAAATTAGGGCAATAGTTCATGAACATATTCCTGTTGTTTAGCATAATTTAAATGGAATAGACAATTCCAGTCCTTTAAAAATTGCAATTCAAATTCCTGTCTCGATTCTAATAAGTCCACACTTGAACTGGAATTGATTTATTTGATTTAGTTAATTGAATGCATCATGCAAGTGGATCATTTTATAATTGCAATTACACAAATTATTTCCTGGTAGTCTGCTAGGCAATATAATCAAAGGTTGTGGATGAACCTGGGTTGAAGAAGTGATGATGTTTGATAAATTTTGTCTTCTGAATAAAGGATTATTAACAACATTGTATTTGTATCAGCTATTTAATGTGCCTTTGCTGACTTTTGAACCACTGCCATCTTATGGTTAAAATGGGTAAAACACAAAAGGTTTCATGCCTTATATGAATTAATGTATGAATAATACATTCTAAAATCTTATATTAACAGATTTAATTTAAGATGTATTTTTCACAACAATATATATATATATATATATATATATATATATCTGTGTGTGTATTGTAAAAGGTTATTGTGTGCAAATTTGTAATTTAATTTCTCCTGTAACTTTCCTTTTATAGCTAATGAAAGATATGACGTAATTGTTCTTGATCCTCCTTGGGAAAACAAGTCTGTAAAACGGAGCAAGAGGTAATTAAGCTGGATTTTAGTGTCGCATTGTATCTAAATATGTTTTCTGTATGTAACAAATGATATTATTATCTGGTGGCAATTTAAGAGGGTCACTATTGTCTTGCATCAGAAAAGTGAAAAGAACTTTATATTTTCAATAAGCTATGGTTTGAAAAAATGTATTTTGGAATCTCCACCCTGTATTCTCCACTGTACCTTTTCTCTTGAATTAACACTGGAAACTGTTTTGAGTATTGCCTGCAAGTGCAGTTACCAATGCAGTGTTATGTATGGTGAGTGGGTGGGAGCAGCTGTAGGTCAGATTTGATTGAGTTCTCTTCCTGTTAAGAAAATCAACCAAAAATTCACATCATCTAAAAATATACTGTAAGGCCAATTGCTCCTTTTGACAGTAACTCCAGGATAGAAATTGCCACTTAAAGTTATTTGTACTTTGAAACATCAAATACATCCTTTTAACCTGCTCTTTAGTTCTCTTTTTCATATATCTTGTGTCATTTGTACACTTCCTAAAATGTGAAGCCTTCAATGTTTACAGTGACGGTTACAACAGATAAGTTCATTGGAAGAGTTACAAGTTATACAAAGTAGTCAAATGATCAACAGCATCAGCTTTTTCCCCACTGGTCAATTACATGTAGATTTTTAAGTGTTAACGCATATCATTTTGTCTAATAAACACTTATGGTTTCAGGTATAGTTCCCTGCCGCCCTCTCAGCTGAAGAGGATACCTGTCCCTGAGCTAGCAGCCCAAGGTTGTCTTTTGCTCACATGGGTAACAAACAGACAGAAGCACTTACGATTTGTGAAGGAAGAATTGTACCCTCACTGGTCTGTGGAAGTGCTTGCAGAGTGGCTGTGGGTGAAGGTAAACATATTAAACATCACTTTAAACAGACAAGATTCCTATTACTTTATCTGCAGGCATCTCTCATAACATAAAGTGTCATTTAATGCCTAAAGGTGTCCTTACTATGTCAGCATTATCCATCTGAAATGTGTCCTTGCAAAAGTGTGCTGGCTAAATAAACTTAAAATTGCTCCTCAGTGTTCACAATGACTGAAGGGGATTTATAGTGAATTTCAGAAGTAGAAGCAATGAAAAGTTTTACAACCTTCTGTGCTGTAACACAACTCTCGACAAACCTAAGTCTGCCACTTTCTCTAATAATAATAAATGCTTTCAAAATCTTCAACAATGAGGTGAAATGTAGTTTCAGTTTGTTTTGTTTTTTGCTGAAACTAAGAATGGACACTTTTGAAGGTGACATTGCATCTCCCTTTGAATTTCACATACTTATAGATATACAGTATCTCTGTCTTTGAAGATGAAAGCTCAGCATGTATTTTTCTGTTTTCTTTCAGATTACAAACTCTGGGGAATATGTGTTTCCAATTGATTCTCCACATAAAAAACCCTATGAAATCCTAGTCCTGGGGCGGCATTGCAAAACTAAGGATGCATCATCGAGGTAAAATTATTTATGTTCATGCTGTTATCAAGTATGTATATTCTTTCTTTTGTATTGTTTTAAGCCTTCTAATATGCAGTTTAATTTGTGTTAAGCTCTCCAGTAAAGGATGAAAACCCTCTCCCAGATCACAAGATAATTGTGAGTGTTCCCTCTACTCTTCATTCACAGAAACCTTCACTAGCAGGTAAATATTTGTGAATCAGTGCTAACTGTAAATCTTAAACAACCTTAATGTTTATATGATATGCATTGCAAAATCACGGTTCAATATCTATTCCAGCAAAAAATTGCTGACATGGATGTTTGGAAATTCAAGGCCTGTGTATAGGAGTTATGTGAGATGGTTATTAATTCACTTTTAAACACCTGCCTATCGAAATGTGTGTGTGTGTGTGTGTGTGTGTATTTATATATATATATACACTCACCTAAAGGATTATTAGGAACACCTGTTGAATTTCTCATTAATGCAATTATCTAACCAACCAATCACATGGCAGTTGCTTCAATGCATTTAGGGGTGTGGTCCTGGTCAAGACAATCTCCTGAACTCCAAACTGAATGTCCGAATGGGAAAGAAAGGTGATTTAAGCAATTTTGAGCGTGGCATGGTTGTTGGTGCCTGACGGGCCGGTCTGAGTATTTCACAATCTGCTCAGTTACTGGGATTTTCACGCACAACCATTTCTAGGGTTTACAAAGAATGGTGTGAAAAGGGAAAAACATCCAGTATGCGGCAGTCCTGTGGGCGAAAATGCCTTGTTGATGCTAGAGGTCAGAGGAGAATGGGCCGACTGATTCAAGCTGATAGAAGAGCAACTTTGACTGAAATAACCACTCGTTACAACCGAGGTATGCAGCAAAGCATTTGTGAAGCCACAACACGTACAACCTTGAGGCGGATGGGCTACAACAGCAGAAGACCCCACCGGGTACCACTCATCTCCACTACAAATAGGAAAAAGAGGCTACAATTTGCACAAGCTCACCAAAATTGGACAGTTGAAGACTGGAAAAATGTTGCCTGGTCTAAGAGTCTCAATTTCTGTTGAGACATTCAGATGGTAGAGTCAGAATTTGGCGTAAACAGAATGAGAACATGGATCCATCATGCCTTGTTACCACTGTGCAGGCTGGTGGTGGTGGTGTAATGGTGTGGGGGATGTTTTCTTGGCACATTTAGGCCCCTTAGTGCCAATTGGGCATCGTTTAAATGCCACGGCCTACCTGAGCATTGTTTCTGACCATGTCCATCCCTTTATGACCACCATGTACCCATCCTCTGATGGCTACTTCCAGCAGGATAATGCACCATGTCACAAAGGTCGAATCATTTCAAATTGGTTTCTTGAACATGACAATGAGTTCACTGTACTAAACTGGCCCCCACAGTCACCAGATCTCAACCCAATAGAGCATCTTTGGGATGTGGTGGAACGGGAGCTTCGTGCCCTGGATGTGCATCCCACAAATCTCCATCAACTTCAAGATGCTATCCTATCAATATGGGCCAACATTTCTAAAGAATGCTTTCAGCACCTTGTTGAATCAATGCCACGTAGAATTAAGGCAGTTCTGAAGGCGAAAGGGGGTCAAACACAGTATTAGTATGGTGTTCCTAATAATCCTTTAGGTGAGTGTGTATATATATATATATATATATATATATATATATATATATATATATATATATATATATTCATGTTCAAGTCAAGTTCACTGTGATCTTAATTTTCTGGGAAAGGAGAAAAAAACAAATTGGATAAGTAAGTATTTTTACTGATATTGGTCATATTTAAGAGGTCAGTCAATACAAACCACGCTGAAACACAGTTCATATGTAAACATCTCAAAGTAGAACACTCAAACATGGTACTTGAATTATTTTAGTTAAACTGTCCATTTGCCCCTTGTATTAAAGCAAAATTCAGTTTACAATAAGAGACATCTAACAAACTGTAGCTCCATAAAATGTTGTCAGTGCAGTATTAAATCACCAGTTGAAGTTATAACATTAATTACGACTAAAGGTAAAGATATTCGTACTCATTGCTAATTAAATCAAAAAGTCATGACTTCACAGATTAACGCATGTATCTGCCGAGCTTCAGAAGCAATGCATATAGTAATGAATATTTAAATCTACTCAACTGTGACCAATCAATTACATGAACAAAATGAAACAATGAGAAGTATGAAGGAGGTATAACCTTTACCATGTCCCTAGTATATTTCATTATAACCATATTATAATTTTATTAAGTTACAACCTACACAGTTCTATTGTAATTCTCAGCAATCTGGTATGTATTATGTCATATGGGTTTAGTACAGTCCATAAAAACATAATCTGTGAAATAAAAACATTTAGTTTGATTATCGTTAGCATGGAAACTAATGACTCTGATGTACAGGTTAACAAGGTTAAGTTATATTTAAATATATGAAAAGTAATTCAAAAGTATGGAATTAGTTGGATATTTTAATGTAGGAAAGAAATAATACATTTTTGAGGCTTTTTATGAAAACATCAACTTTTTATTTATTTTCTATTTGCGATTTTACAGCATTTTTCCTTTTCTCAACAAAATGTTTTTTTTAATGTGTTCATTATTGCTAAGGAGTTGTGTAATTAATAGCTTTTCTTTCTTTCTCTTAATTGATCTTTAGTCACACTTTGATTTGGATCATGTTCATGTTAAAAATAATGCTTAAACCAGATGCTTTGTCATGGTTTCCCATTGTTTGTATCCTGTTTACTATAACTTGCCATGCTTTACCAATATTGTGCATTGTTTTCCTACACTCTGCTGTGGTTTAACTATGGTACACTACAGTGAACTGTTATTAAGATATAAACATGAAATTCAAACCTAAAGCGTACTAGCCTTAGTATAGTGGAAGGGGAGATTCTTATTTGTTTTCACCAGTAGAGTGCAGTGCAGCAACACGAATGCTAACAGAAAGTTGCAAACATGTTTATAAGTCAGAGTATATTTAATGAATTTATTTTCCTATATGAAAAAAAAAAAAACGTTTTATGAAATTTATTTAATATTAACAACAGATTGCCTCTATTCCCTCATTTGGTCTGGCTTTATTACTGTAAATAACAGCAATCTGTCCAGAGATACTTAATCAAAGCATCTCATTATCTTTCATGTTATTAATCCCACTCATTTATTTTTCTTTGAAATGCCAAATTAAGAGCTTATACTATTTAATATGAAATTTTTAATGTCATAAAGTCTCACAAAATAGGACAATGAAAAACAAAACAAAAAATTCTCAGAACAGTAACATGTAAGATTTGTGATGTGTCAACTAAGTTTTCCAATTCATGATTCAAAGTTTGTTAATGACTATAATGTTTTTTTGTTTGCTTTTTAAACTTCGGTCAAACCTGCTGATAACCTAAAGGACAAATATTCTAACTAAGCATACACTATACTTTCAGCACACTTTAAGTAGAATGAAGATTCACATCGGCAAAAATATCTGCTGTATGATAGAATACCTTTCTTTTGGGATATTGTCTTCCATTGTTTACTGCTTTGTCAGATACATTTCCATCTGTTTTGACATTCAGCTACAAGGCAAATGCATTTACCACCTAAAGTACAACATATAGCTTTTATTGTGAAGCTTTAATCATTCAGCACCCTTTTATATCTCTTGAACTTTCAAGATTGTGAAGGTAATAATTTCATATAAACCAGAAAAAATATAGATGTGCAAATTAAATAAATGTATCTACGCTGCTTATAGTCTCAGTTACAGGATAGTTATCAAAACTATGGCACAAGTTCCTTCATGTTTGATTGAGAAGAGCAATAGGTGAAAGAAAAACAGCAGAAACTAGAACACTAAATCCTTGCCTACCATATACATTGTACAATTGTACAAAAAAATAATGAATTCTGTGGGAGTTTGCTTACCACGCAATGACTCTGAATATCACTTCATGTTAAAAAAGGAAAACCAAAAAAATCATAAATCTGTCCGATATGTGTTTGCATGTAAACTGTCACCCAAAAAAACTGAATCTAAAAGTAATTTCACCTATTTGATGTAAGACTTTATGTGATACAACTAATAATGTTTGTGCTCAGTACAGTTGTCTAATGACTGTAGTAGTATAAACATTTTGTATGCTCCACTTACAGTAAACAGCTATGATGCTTCAGCAATATACAGCTAACACCAGATTGACTGACTGACTGTTAGGTTGTTATCATAGACAGGACATCTTTATAAACAGGTATTTTAATGCTGCATTGTGTTGCATTATGGATCTGTGTACATTCTATGTTAGATTGTTCTAGAAATGGAAATACCTATTGTAGAAACAGAAAGGAGCAGTGAAATAATGTGATTTGATTGGTTAAACATTACTGCTTCCTGCTCATCAGTATGAGTTTCTTACCACAAAGGGAAAAACTGTGTTTTGTGAAAATGTCTCCAATCCACTTATCAAACAGAAGAGACCAGTGGGGCAGCTCTGCTCCAGTCTCTGCTACTTGATAAGCAGATTTTACCAACTGATTGGAGACATTTTCACTATATATATATGCGTGTGTTTGTATATTTATTTCTATATATAGACAATTGTGGTTGAATGTATTTATACCCTCCATGTGAAACAGTTATCTAGTTTAATCAATATTGTATTGGTATTGTATGGTATTTATCAGTAATCTATTTTCAGAATTAGAGTGTCAGCCTGGAGAATTAACACTGGGGGTTATGTAAACTTTGGAATGCCACTCCATTGATTTTTAAAAATTCTACTGCAACTGTCTATATATTTATACAACTAATGTCTGGGCAGAGTATATAAATTGTTGATTCTTCTACTCTTTGCTCACTTGATTGCACCCCCCCCACCCCAATACATATCTGATGTGTCTTCCTTTTACCAGAGAAACTACGATCTGGGGGTTGTGTCTTGCCAGAGAATCAGTTCACTGATTTTGCATTTGAAATATCTTGGCAGTTTCTAAAATATCTGAGGCATAATGTAATAAATGCATCGGAAGGAAGAAATTCAATATTGTGATCCTTGTACATTTCGACCCATTTAAATAACCCACTTATAACCCATTTTGCTTGTTTACCATTTTACACACACTCACACACACACACACACACACACACACATACTATCTCAGCTCTGCATTTCATTCTCTTATTTTTCAGCAATCACTTACTCATGACCAAATCTATTAAGTAGACCCCTGCATCCCTAAAAGTCTTTCAAGGTCACACAGGCCAGTGCATGTCAGGATTGATGTCGTTGCTCATCTCCCAGATGATACACTTTGCCGTACACTTTACACATTGTGTATTGACTGACGCAATGCTGGGTCCAGTGTGACCTCAGAAAATCTTATATGTGAAATGAGTCTTCTCCAGAGCAGGGAGAGAGTTATGACTTTTGCACTTTGGTGTGTCAATCATTTGAAAATAAGCCCTACCACTGAAAATAAGTCGATCAGAGGTACAGATTTAGTCTATTCTTATTTTCCTTCTCCTAGCTTATAATTAAAGAGACAGAAAACTCACACTGAATAGGATATTGAAAAATAGATAAACAAATGTAATAATACAGATGTTTTATATTAGGCATTGTTTATTGTGGTGGTGCTATAGTTTTCTTCTATTGCACTTTAAAAAAATGTATTACAAATTTTTATATACCTATATGACACTGCAAAAATCCAATTTGTTAGTTTAGTTATTGACTTTACATAGGTATTTGTGTTTCTAGACTTCACAGCATATTTATTAAAGCAATATATGAATCAATAACTTTTTATACTTTGTCAGTGTGGAAAGTAATAAGACTTGCTATGAGAAGGATACTATCATTGCTACAGGAAAGATATAGGCTATTGATTAAGTATTGTTGTTGTATTAACTGTATTAAAGCTAAGAAAGAAAACCTTTTCCATTCCTAGAATAGTCTGAAGTACGTACACACACGCACACACAGACAGACACACTAGCTTTAAATGAACCATTATTTATTGTATGTGAACTGTTAATATGGTGATAACTAGCTTCACTCATTAAATCTTAATAAGGTCACAGCAAACTGCTGACCTTAAATCCTACATCTGGGGAGATTGCATCGTACAAAGAGTGCTGTCATCGACTAAATGATACCTGTGTTTTGTTGCTCTGTATAGCTTTCAGATAACCTTTTATTGTAGGAAAGATGAAGGCAGAGTCATTGCTATAGATAAAATTGCAGCACGAAACAATTACTTTAAATATTTAGTGACATGAATTGCCAGCTTAGTTATGTATAATTAATTCCTTCTCTGAACTTGCATGCATCTTCCACTGCACATGGCATGTCACTGCGCTGTAATAAACTCTTCTGGTTTTTAAGGTAGCTTTGCACAGCATGGTGTCAGAAATTGTGCTTTGAATCAAACAGCTGAAAGTCTGTTCCCGTTTCAAAGGAATTTAAGAGTCGTGAGTGATGACTGGACAGGGATGATAGATTGCAGATTATCATTATCAATAACATATAATAATATATTTTTTTTTTCATTTTAGTCTGACAGCCTTGGTCCTCATTTGCAAGTTTTTAATCCCAGAGGGTACACGGTCTTTCTCACAGCAGTTTGGAGTTCAATGACTAATTAGACATTTTCTTCCTTCATTCAGACTTTTGCAACTTTCACTTCTTCGGTCAATGTTCAGCTCTTTTTTTCCCCCTCCTCTTTTTCATTTTTTACTGTGGGAGAATGTCGAGAGACTGATGAATGCAGAGGGGGGCTTATTAAAACACAGAGCAGCTTGCGATATTTAGAAAGTTAAGTGAAAGCTCAAGATGTGCACGGTTATGAAAGTCATGAAAAGACAGGCAAGTCACCTGTGTGGGCGGTGAGGTCTCTGTTCACTGCCTTTAAATGAAACCGATCTGTCAGAGCCATTGAAGCCTGTGGAGATATTGTTCCTGTTCTCAAGGGCATCCATTCCTCATGATTTCTGATTATAAATAACAAACCTGGCTGATGAAATCCTTGAAATTAATTTTCTTAGCTGTTTTTTTTTTTTTTTTAATGAAACATTCTTTTTTATATTATTTTTGTATTAAAAGGAAGACCTTTCACAGCTCACTGTGATTGAATTCTCTTTTGTTTGTCTCATTGTTCTCTGTGCAGACGTGCTGGAAGAATATGTTGATCCTGAAGCAAAGTGCCTTGAGTTGTTTGCACGCAACCTTCAGCCTGGATGGACCAGCTGGGGAAATGAAGTCATTAAGTTCCAGCACCTGAGTTATTTTAATATGGAGGAGACAGGCCCAGACTCCCTAACCTAGACTAAGCATCACACTTCCATTTGAAGCCTTTCATGTGTACCATTTAACCTGGGTTTTACAGTCTTACACCAGCCTCCTAGATGGTTATTTTAATATCAAAGGTCTACGGATTTTATTTTGTGTGTGTGCATACATATATACATATACATGACAGTTAAAATTACAGAACCTTATAGATCACATGATTTATGACTCAGATTAAGAAAGCGTTATATCTGTATGTAGACAGAGACTGCAACATGTTGGGAAAGATGATTAAGCTATATTTCTGTGTATGTTCAGATGCAATACTACCTTTCATGATTAACACCAGTTTGAGGACAAAATTATGACCATTTACATGAAATAAACACCCCAGTTTTAATTTTAAATGTGTGTGATATTATTTGTAAATGCATTGCTATAAGATCAAATGAGTTAGAGGTGTGCATCCCCAAAATTTTGAATTGTACATGTCAAATGTTATTTTCTGAGATATTTTCATTAGAAGCAACAACAGAATAGAAGATTTCCAACAAGATTTCACAGTATGAAATGCTTCTACATGCAGTATTGTTCCTACTAATAACAGGCTTTATATATAAACTAAATCATAACTAAACTAAAACCTTACAGATTTTGCACTTCTTATTTTTAGAATGAACCTGTTTTCAAGTGTGGCAGTGAGCATATTCCTGAACTGAAATTTCCATATCTACATTTTATCAGATCCCAACAGGAGACATACAGTCGCTTTGATATGAAGGACAAAAAAGGTAGATCCCCAGTTGCGGGGAAAATATGTAGATCAGTGAAAAAATCATTAAGATTAATAACACCTAACGTCAACTCCCTCCTATGTTTTGACACTAAGTGTCCTTAAGGGGATACATAACGGAGAGATCTGAGCACAGCTTCAGGTCACCACAGAGAAATCTTTCTGACAACCATGGCCTTTTCTGTTTTCAGTGACATGCTGTGTCTAACGACGCATGGATCACTGGCACTGTGAAGTGATACCTAGAGAATGGATTTGCCATATTCTTTTAATTACATCAGCTGTACCTGTGCAATTTTGTTCCGATATGCAGACCTAAAAACGAATTATGTCTTGCATACCCAAAATCTCATTTTTGTGTGGTTTTGTGGTGTCTGTAATGATGCACGGAACCAATTGTGTAGCACACCCCTCCCCCCTCACTTGGCTGGTTCTTTTGATCTAATGAGAATTTCATGACTCTTTCAGGAAACCTGTCACAAAGCGCTATGAGGACGAATTACGTTTGTTGCAGGGGCAATTTCAAATTAATGAATTTGGGGAAAGGCGGCTGCTGGATAATTTAGCACTAAACGTTTAGGAGCCTTCTTGGCACTGTTGTGTTGCAAGTATATTTTGCATGTCAAATTCACCAAGATGTTTTATTTTTTTTATAATTCTTTTTTTTTATACGCCTTATCCATCCATTTCCTGTTTAAAGAGGAATAAATCCAAGAGGTTTCAAACACTTATTCCATTTAAAGTATACAAACCAATTCTGACTAGACACCCCATAAGAATACATTTGTTTATTTCCTTTTATCTGGTCATTTTCCTGTGCCAGCGAATACATTCATGCTTTCTCCTTAAACACTTCAACATCTGCAAATCAGTTTATTTTCCCTGTATAATGTTTATATAGTTAAGGAAATTGAAGTGCATTTATGCAAAGTAGGCCTTGCCGCATAATGCGAGTTTAGTTGACAGCATGCTTACTTGAATTTGATTGATAAGGAAAATTGGACTTTAGACAGAAGAATTCAAGTTCTAACTGAGGGACCCTTTTGACACCAATATTGCGATTCTGTAGCTACAAAGTGAATGTACTCTTTCAATTTGCAGAAAGTGGCATAAATAAATGATATTGCCAGTTTGGGAGACACGTGTTTTTTGTTGTTAGATGGGAGTGTGTGATTTTTGGGAGCATGTTATAGTGAGTAAATCTGCGGAGGCTGTTCCAGCTCACTGATAGGTATGTGGTTCAGGCAGGGAGCCAGGAAAGATGGAAAACTGTTTTGTGTGAATGGGGAGGCCATACTTCACAGGAGAGATTAGAGAGATATAAGAACTGATAGGTGACAACTGCCACCCAAAACATTACTTTTACAAGCTGACGTGCAGCTTGTTGTTTGATTTTTGTCTTTTAAAGATTCTTTAATATGTTTTGACTAGCAATATTATTTACCTCCATGAATGAGATATTCCTAAAGCCAGTGTATGCTTCCATACTATGCATAAAATACATGTCATTTCCTTCTGTTCATGTAATAGGTTCAACTACATACAGTACATTGTCTAGATCTCTTTACTCCAAACAGAACATGTATTTTCAGTCAACAGCTGAAGGACAAATCATTTATCTAAGCATTACATTAATTGTGGTTCTGGCCTCAAAATAAAAAACTGAAGAATAAGGATTTAATTTTGTTAATTTGACAGGTTTTACAGGTTTGGCCACATCAAATGCACTTCCCAGTCAAGGTGAAGCACTATACATTTTATAAAGGCAATTTGTGAGTTGCTGCTCCCTGGGTCCTTTTTAAATTCTGTGTTTTGTCAGCTGCAATTGCCATCTGTCCTGAGAATAAAAGTTTTTCATTAAATCCTAGAAGACTGTCATTTTCCTTCTGTTCAATTGTAGTTTTATCGTGAATTTTAAAGGAAAGAATGTTTTTGTTGCTTTTCTTTTTTTATGTCTCTAAATATGTTTATTTCTACATATTAGTACAAGTATTCAGTACAGATACGTTGAAAAGCACGCATTTAGAAGTTTGATTGATCCACCTTTGCCTTGTGTCAGAGGAAAGAGACAGGAGGAAAGAAGAATGGCAGTACTGTTTGCAAATAAACATCTAATACACACATGACTCCTTCACTGAGGACTGGAGCTGTTATCTCCACAGAATGTTCCTCTCATTTTCATTAAAGGGTAGCAATTTGTAAAAGTGGAGACACTGATTAGAAAGGTTGCATCAATAATGGATGTTAAGAGCTAATTTTACAGGGAGGCAGCGACAGTTTTATATGCTGTTCTCAGAATATCAGTTTTGTCTCCTTGCTTGAAGAAGAAGAAAAAAACTCAAACAACTGTCTTTGAGTTTGTCAGAAAACCTATAAACCTACTCTCCTGGCAGCTATCGACATGAAAAATACACAGAGCTTCTTTGAAGGTTTTTTTTATTAAATGATAATAGCTTTTGGAAGAAAGGAAGAAGGGAAGAAACGTCTAGTGGATGTAAGTGGAAATCCTTCTGTTGCTTTACAATTCCCAATTCCCCCATGATTAATGAGACCGAGCAACATTTCTCTGTCACTTTTATTGTCTAGCCATTTATGTAATGTGATGCTGCCTTTTTATATAATTAATGTTTTCATTAAAAGTCACAAAGCTAGACATTTATCCTGAAACCAATTGGGGAACTATGGAATTTGCTTTACTGACGAGAACAGCTGTAAAATACAGGAGAGAAATAGAACAAAAAAATGTAGCATCGTAGCATCCATAGATAGAGCATGGTTGTTTTGATATTGCGGAAATGCCTCAAAAATCAATGAGAGCTACGCAAGACCCCAAATACAATAAGTGTTATTTTTTTCCGGAAACAGTGGCAGAATAATTTGTTGTTCCCCTGTGGGATCATCTGTCTTTGAGACTGGAAAGTGCATGGTTAATGTATTCTGAGAATTACAGTAAGTAGACCTTGGGTCCCAAATTGCAAGATAATGTAGGAAAAAAGCCTAATGATCTAATTATGTGGTGACTAGAACAATCACTTCGATTCTCTTTTTACTCTCTCATTTCTGAATCTGGTCATCATTGTATTTAGATAATTACCTGGATTATTAAAAGCAAACTGATCTACTATGATTAGATTTTGTGTGTGTGTGTGTATGTGTGTGTGTCAATATATGCTTTTACTTTTATAACATTATATATATATATATATATATATAACATCTCAACTGATACCTTGTATTTTGATATTTCATTACAATGACATGGATCTATATGCACATGTTAAAATGTGAATATTTCAAAATGTTTAAAATATTTTACTATATTTTAGATTTACATAATATTATATAAGATTGCCAGAAAATGTGAATTTCACTGATATGAATAAATGTTGCCAAGATTGTAGGATTCCCCACCTAAAATTAGTAATTTAATCAAGATAGCAAAAACAATGTTCCAAGTTTGCGAAACATTGATTCTTAACAGTAAAATGTATGATTTTGAAGGAAAAAATTGTGAACCAATACATCTACTTTATTGGACATCTTCCATTTGCATTTACAGAACAGTATATTTTGAATTGTGTGTGGCAGAAAAACACTTTCAGTGCACAGCCAAGCAACAAAAGCAATTCATGTAATCAAGGTTTTCTGCTGTTGCAGACATAAGCATTGTATGTGTTGATTAAAAAATGCGTTACCAGGGCAACGCAGGTAAATTCATTGAAATTTTCTCTCCTCAGCCTTGACTTTTTCAGATGTCTACCATTGTAAATTGTTCACTAACTCAATATCTTCCAGCAATCACAAAACATGAATCAGGCCTATAGATTGCATGTTTTTCAAATGTTTTCAGATGCTTTATTTACTTAAAAGTGTTAGTATATTTTATTTACATTTTCATTTACTTGTATAATGTAGGTTCAAGCATTTTCAATCTTATTCACCAAAAAGCTTTGAGAGTGACTGCGTTACGTAAATATTCAGTTTAGAAGCAATTTATGAGTTCAAAGCAGCGTTCATCATTGACGACTTATGCAATTTCTTGTTTGATACTCTTTGTTTTCTGAGCATTGCTCTGTTGCTGTTCCTGTTTGAATATTTCTGCTTAGAGTGCAGTTCAAAAAGCAAAGAACCAAAATAATCTACTAGTTAGAATAGTTTTTCACCATGCCTCAGAGAAAAGTCATTCATCGACATTAAAATAATGTTTCTCTTTTACAATTCCTAAGGAGTGGATTTGTGATATTTTTTCAAAGATGTATTTTATAGAATAAATTGATAAGACAAACTCAGTTACAATGGAAATATATAGAATCATGAATCCTTTACTCATGAGGTTAAGTTAAATGAGAAATAGTTTTGCGGTGATTTTTTATAACACTTGTATAGTTTCAGTGATTTGTTTTGTTTAATAAATAGTGCCAAACTAAACCTATTTATCCATTACATATTTTCAAAGTATATTGATCATTTTTTGAATGGAGTGGCTATCTAAAAGTTACACATTTCATTATCTAAGCTGATTCTGAGTAATTTGCAATATTAAAAAATATTGTTTAGAGCTTTTAGTGCTTTCTTCGTTAAGCAAGGCACAATGCACAGTATTAAAGTGAAAAAATACATATTTTTATTAAATTACCTTCCACAACATCCAGTTTCTCTAACCATATTGTTGGTGTTATCTACCAACTGCTTTCTTATATATATATATTTATTAACAGCTACTGATTACGGTGATTTGAATACACTTGATCATTGTGTTTTTAAAAAACATGCCAATATTTGTTAAACATATGATGTTAAATCATTCTGTTGAATCATCTTCTTGCCACAAGCTCCAAGTGTGTATCAGTGAAAAGACAGTAAACTTTACTTTTGCTTTTAACATTCCTTCAACATAAATACAAAAATAAAACTTGCCCTGCAGACATAAAACAGCAGCCTTCGCACTACAATTGAAGACTTGGCTTACAACACAGTTTCACTTATTTTTATTCAATCTAAAGTAATACTGGAGTTTCTTGGTAAAGCCTCTTCTACATTTCACATAAAAAATCCCTAATTGCATTTTGCCCGTGGATAAAAAGATCACAGACCAACACAAGGAAGTGAAAGAAAGGTGATTCAACTGCTAAATGTTAGGAATGTTCTACTTGTAACATCGTGGTGTGTAATATACTAACCCATATGAAAGTATAGATCCATATGGCTTTAATTGAAACAGATATTTGAATAGTTAATCAATTATACATAAATATATAAACATACAGACACAAAGACAGATAGATAAGTATGTAGATAGCTAGATTAACAGTGTATAGTAAGATTAAACTTTCTAACCGACAGCTAACACATTCCAGAAAGCATTTTTTAAGGGCAAAATAATAATTATTCAATCTCTCAAAGACTCAAGCATTCTGGAGTCACTAATTAGAATAACGAGGCAGACTGTCACTGATCTTTTCATGTCTCTGTCGCTGTGGACGACCTTATTTCAAATGCTTCACTGTCCTGTTGCTCCACGCTCCAAAACTCAGAACTCAATTTAAAGTAGGCTCAAATTTACAATGGCAATTAAGTGCTTCAGTGGATAGTGCCTCGTGTGAATAGGCTGTCTTGTCTCAAGTCTTCCAAGCATCAGAAAAAATAGACAAACAGACTCTACCTCCTCCTCCTCCAGGGAGCACCAGTCTGCATGGTGTTACAGATGACCGCTGTATCTCCCAGCCTGTGAGGACACGTGGTCTCTCATTTACAATTAAAAGTGACAGTCCAGCTATCATAAGACAGTAAACAACTTTAAAAACAGAATTATATCAAACTAACAAATCAAATACTTTTAATTTGATCAGTGTCTTCCCCTCTCTTCTCACTCCACTCAAAAAACAATGGTAAAACATAGGGAGAGAACTGTTTTGCACTTAAATTGGAGGCATGAGGCAGGGTACACCCTGGACAGAGTGCCATTCCATTGCAGGGAAGCACACATGCACCCACACTACTACAGGGTCATTTAGAGTAGTCAATCAACCTAAGCAGCATGTCTTTGTTAGGAAACCCAAGCGATACCCCCACATAGCCACAGGAAGAACATGCAAACAGACAACCATGGTTGGAATTGAACCTGAGTTTCAAGAGGCAGCAATTCCACCTTTCCACCCACTTCCATTCATGTTAGTATAAGTTTGGTAGTCATGCACTACAATTAAAAACATACCCAAATCCAAGCCCTGACAGTTTTGATTCTCCTTTGGATTGTTAATTATATCTTAATGTTATTTACATAAGAAAATGTAATAACGGAGCTCTGTTTAATTCTTGCTTATAATGCACTATAGTAATGTATAGCACAAATACAGAGATAAATACAAAATAAATAAATAAATAAATAAATAAATAAACAAACACTACTCCATGGATATGTACAGGATTTAGAAGAGTTTATGTACTGAACTGTTTAAACCGGAACTATGGTGTTATTGTTATCAATAGATTTGATGATAGTAATGATAAGTTTTACTTTCTCCAATTAAACTATTTTATTGAAAATACCAATCAGAAAGTAATGATTAGTTATACTTTCTTTAATTAAACAACTTTAATGAAAATAATGCCAATAATAATGCCAAACAATCAGTTTATCTGAAAAATACAGACTTTCCTTATTTGTTACTAATATTTTATTTTTCTGTTAAAATGAAAAATGTTTATTCCTGTAGTCTTTTCATTTTTCATGGACGCTATCATGCTAGTACAAAGAGACAATGATTTGTAAGAACATCTGACTAAACTCTGGGTTACATTAAAAAGCTTTATTTATTTATTTATTTATTTATTTATGTATTTATTTATTCTATCCCATCTCAATTTGCAGGAGTCCTGAAATTGTAATAGCAATATGCATCTGAGGGTTACTTTAATCAGCTCTAGGTCAGTTGCATTGCATCTATGGCACACACATTGTGTTAAGGTAAGCGACAGAGTATGTATGAAGAGAGTCAGGAAATGTGAAAAATCTGACTCCTGGGGGGCATACCATGACTAGATATATTATTATCAGCATCACAAATATACATACTGCTTCAGAACAACAGTGGCCTGAGCCAATCATTCTCATTACCCAAGTAAATGAAGCAACACTTGGAGGGAAATATTTACCTCTTTGGAATTAGATGCCACTAAGAAAGGCTCAAACAAAACAAGCAGAGACTACAAATTTTTATTATGGCCCAGGCTGTAATATTAATTTCACAGGAATTATTATTATTAATGGGTAAGACGTTAACACTAAAGCACCACTGAACGTAATGACTCAAGTTGCTGTGGGAAAGACAAATTCTGTTGTTTTTCCGCTCTGTTTCCGCTATCCAGAAGGTTGTAACATGACACTTCCTGAAACACTGAAATAGCATATGCAGTCCTTTGACATCTGCCATTATTTGGTGAGTTTAACACTTTAGGGTGTTAAAAATTTGCTTATATGATAGAATTGAACTGGACAAATCTTACTTATTCATTATTAGCAACACTTAAAGATACATAAAAAACTAGTTCCCATTTAAGTCCTTATTTTGGTTTAATACTTAAGTCAGCTTTGTTAATAAGACTGAATAAGACACTTTTGCAGTGTCCCATCTCTTCCAAGATGCATGGGTAATATTAATTTCATAGGGACTCAGTGTTGAGCAGGGGATCGAGAAGAATCTGTTTCATAACTTTTGTGTGCTTCTAGCGGTAATGATATACAATTTCAATGCTAAACAACATATTCTTTTTAATACTGTTACATGGACGATTCGGCTGTGATAGGGATTGGAGTGAGAAAGATGGATTAAATAAATCGAGGACTCTCCAGTAAAATTAAACAAGGAAGAATCTACAAAATGCAGAATCTTTCCAATGTACTGTCCGTTATTAGGACATTTCAGGCTATTAGTACAGTGGCAATGCTAACAGAAAGAGAACGCACATGTATCTTGCTACCACGGGCTATGAGACAAGTAGTTGGGGAGTAAGGCAACAGCTGGAGATCTCCAAACCTAACTGGCATTTCCAGGATACAAAGTGTTGAAAACTAGCATTCAACTTTGCCTGTATAAATGTGGCATCCATGGCCGGGTTGCAAGGAAGATGCCTCTTCTGAGGTCAAACCACAAAATGAGGTGACTCAAATTTGCCAAACTACATTTGAATGACAACTGGAACCATGTACTAAGGTCAGATTGAATGAGTTGAGCTTTTTGGACATGCTCATCAGCGTAATGTTTGGCATAGTAAACATGTTTTGAGGCTGTTTTGCATATACACGTCCTAGAGAGAGAGAGAGAATCATGAACTCCAACACATACCAGGACATTTTGGCCAGAAAAACCTGGTTCCCTCTGCCAAGAAAGTCAAGCTTGGCTGAAAATGGCCATTTGAACATGATAATGATCCAAAGCATATAACCAAATCTACAAAGAAATTGTTAACTGCATACTAAATACATGTTCTCTACTAGTCATCTCAATCTCCAGACCTCAACCCAATAGACCACTTGTGGTTCGAACTCAAGGTAGTTCACAAGCAGAGCATCTGACCTATAGCATTTCTGCCTGCAGAAATTGTCAAAAATCCCTCTTCATATGTGGCAGAACCTCATAGAGGAGGCATCCTGTCAATATAATCCATGCCAGAGGAGAATTTACAGAGTACTAACTACAAGGGTGTGAATAATTGTCACCCTCCTGTTTTCTGGAATTAAATTAATAATTTATGACTAATATGACTTTGCTCTGTACAAGAGGTACTCTGATCAGATGTTTAAACTTTTCTTGTGACTGATCATGCTAAATAATCACATGAGCTGTGCTTTTGATTTAATCCATAAATTGCTATTTATCTTCTGGAAGTTATTAAAATCTAGGTAATTTATTTATCTTCTGATCACATCATTAGCACTACTTAAAGTGTTATTTCTAAGATTTCTAAGTTTTATGTGTATTTATGTGTAGTTAGGGTGCATAAGTAAGATACATACCAATCTTCAGGATCATGTAAGTAACTTTAAAAAATACAAAACATTCAGATAATGGTGAATGTCAATCTCTGATATGTATGCTCTATCAGTTTGTCCAAATGTGTCAAGTCAACATCCTGGATAGCTGAAAAACTACAGAATTATCAGCAACTATCATCAAGTCAACCAAATCAGTGAAGATGACATTATTCTTTTCTACATTCCAATAACAGAGGAGATGAATCTCCATGGGGGATTGTCAAATTAAGCAATCCCACATTCAAAAAAGGAAAATAATTTGCAGCGAACAGTTGATCACAGTGCATTCCAACATTTACATTACTTGAATATTAATTATGATCATGGTCATATAAAATGTGTCTTTTTTTGTAGGTGGCCTAGTCACCTCCGACTGGATTACACTGGATTACATGGATTACACAATTACATTGTGCAGACTGTACTGGAATGGGAAAGTTAGTATTTACCTTGGAAACATTCTACTATACATTGTGCATTAGCCAATTCCTAAGAGCAGCATCTCTTATCTTTTTTGAATGTGGGGTTGCTTACTTTCAGTCTCCCCTGCGGACTATTGTGAGAATACAGTAATCCGTCGAATATGCGACTGCCATGGGACCGGAGTAAGGACGGATACACTAAAAGGCGGATAAGTGAAACATGATAAAAAAACCACGGTTATACTGTACTTGTATAAACATGTAAACACTATAAAATGCACACCGTTTATGTTCTGGGATTTAACATTTTTAGGCTACTGTGTAAATTAACTGCAGTTTGTGTTTATTCAACAACGTAAAGCCTAGAACTCAAAAGAAGAATACAGAGGGCTATACACAAGTTAGCATGCAACTTACATTATTATTGTGTTGGAGCAAAATAATCTTGTATGTGGGTTTGTCTGAAGCTCATTTTCTTCGCTGCCATTGCAATCAAAGACCGGACAAGCAAAAGCTCAGTAGTCTCAGCTCTGGGTTGCTGTTCCAGCCAGTCAAGTACTTTCTGAAAGGACTCCATTGCTTCACTGTGGGAAATGGCTGTTTTTGTTTCATTGTCTACATCCTCACTTTTTTTCCATTTATGTCATCCACAATCTCTTCATCATCTAAAAGATGATAGGCAGGATCTGCTTTGTCGTATTTCATCCACTGTTGAATTTCATCCTCTGTAAATCCCTTGAACACAGATTCAGCCGATTCAGGTTCTGTTTCTACATTTGGTGCAACATCGTTGGCTTTTTCAAACCCCAATTTCAGTTTCTTCCAAGCATTCTGTGGTGTGCTTTTCTCAATGCTCTGCCATGCATCCGCTACCAAATAGACAACATCTTTTACTGTTAACCTTTTTACGTTTTCAATAAAAGTGAAGAAAATAATCTAGCATTTTGTGTCGGTACCTACGTTTCGTTGCTTCAATTATCCCATTGTCCATAGGCTGAATTAATGCATTTACCAAGGTTTCTGCTGCTGGGTGAGCAGGGGCGTTATCTAACAGCAGAACTGCTTTCGGTGGCAGGCCCATTGTTTTATGTTCGGCACAAAATGGTTGTGAAACCAGTCATGGAATATATCTCGATCCATCCATGCACGCTTTTGTGACTTTGTGCTGTCCCCAGTAGAAGAGTCGGTAGGCGATGGGAGCCAGATGCATTTGCACATAGCATTAGTGTTACCCATTGCTTTGCAGTCTTGAATCTAGCGGCTGATTTTCCAAAGGTGTTGTTAAGATGCGTATAGGCAGGCATTTAAAAAAAAAGTCCGGTTTAGTCAGTTATACAACTGATCCCTGGTAAGCTGATGTGTTTCCATCAAACTGTGTAAATTTGAAACAAACGGCTCTACTGCTTCAGTGTTAGCCGAAAGTTTTTCACCCTGCACAATGAGCTGCTTGATTCCATGATGGCTCTGAAACCACTTCAGCCAGCCAGATGAAGCTTTGAAGTTTGAGTCACTGTCCAACAATTGATTAAACCTCTTTGCTTTCTCACATAATATAGCCCCTGAAATTGGAATTCCCTCATTCCGTGCTTGAACAAACCAGGTATACACAGCTTTATCTAATTTGTCATCTTGTGCGTGTCTCAGAACCTTCCATTGTTTGCATCCATAGAAACTCTCTACACCTGATGCAAAGTTTTTGATCTCTGAAGCAGACTTTTTTATATCTATCACAGTGCTTTTTCCAATTCCGAAGTCTTGTGCTAGTTTTTCCCTGGTAACTCCCTTTTCTAGCAGTGAAAGTATTTCATTTTTTTTTCTCAATTGTTAGCACAACTCTCTTTCACTTTCCAGTTGCCATTTTCCCTCTGTTCTGTACACATTAGTCACGTGGCTGAGAAGTCTTGTCCAGGCGGGTAAGCGGTCAGGGTGGATGTGTGACGGACGGATTACCGTAACACCGTCTTCACTGTTTCTCCTGCGGCCGTGGACACAGTAACACTTCATGTTTTCTATGGAAACTATAATTACTATGATTAAGACCTTGAAATGCTAAGACTCATTTAACTTCAGAATAGTTGCTTGGGGAAGACATATCTGTTGATTGCAGTTTTTCTTCTATCCAAGAAAAAGTTATATGATAGACTTGGGGCCGGATTAAATCAAAACTTTGACCCATCTGCTAATAGCAAACTACAAACCTGTACATCATAGCTGTGACATTTCTGATTAGAAGAAAGTGTCATCTTACTAAAAATGAAGCCGCAATTGAGTACAGTTCTGTAGTTTTCTATTAGCGGGTGGGTCAAAGTTTTGATTTAATCCGGCCCTTGATCTGGAAGAGTGGTATGTATTTTACTTATACACTATAACAACACATAAAGACTCATAAAACCATAATTTCATAATTTCAAGGTTTCTCTTTAAGTATCCATTAATCATTATAATTTGTGCTTTTAACTGTAATACATTTTCATCAGTTGATACAAAATTGTTACTGCTATATAGAATATGATATGGTATATCTGTCAGTCATGGTTACTGAAAGGTTACATGAACATTATTCAAACTAAGCAGGGAACACATAATATTGACTCGTATATAAATACAAAAGTAATATAAATCTGAATTTATGTTTTAACCCATAAAGACACACAAGAAAATTAATCTTTGAATTAATCTTTGCATTATTTATTTTGTACCTCCCCTTCCCCTGCTACACACACACAGAAAATCATACCCAGTGAGAATAAAAATAAGACAGACTGCTTTATGGACTAATTAATTAAACTGAGGATTACAGTCAGTCTCTTTTCCCTTTTTACTAAAAGAATGTCCAATCTGATAAAGTGTCTCCCCAAGGTATAATCTTCACTATTAAACAATGAACAGCATTGGACAAAGAAACCATGCATGATATATAAACATTTCTTAATTTTTCTGCATGTCTTTGCAGACTAAATATTGGTATTATGATGTTTTTTGTTTTCACTCAATACTTTTAAAAGGCTAAATGTTCAATGTTCAATATTGAATGTCAGCTCTGTATGGATGCTTTATGTTTGTAAAGCCTTGGACAAAACGTCACCATGTTACAAAGCAGTCAATATTTTTTAGACAGCTTGAGGTTTATACAATTCAGTTTCTTTTAACAACATGCAACTTACATAATTCCTAAAATGAAGGATGGAACTTTTATTTAGAACCCCAAATAAAGGAAAGGGCATTGGAGGACTGCATTTGCTCAGGAGTATGTGTATGTGTCAAGGTGATGTATAAAATAATCAATATCAGGAATCAGTATGACAGCAAGAATTATTTAGTTTCATTTCTGAAAAGAGCAATGCACAGGGATTTGCTTTTGTGTGATGAGGTTACAAGCTCTTTTACTCTAAACCTATAAATATAATATTAAATGCCTTTGCTTGTCAGAATCCATAAATGATTGAGAATAATTACACTATTTCCAAAAATGTGCATTCTGGAAGATTTAATCAATTTAGAAATATAAACTTGTGTCTGAGTTTTTTTAAACTTGCTGTACTGAACGTGTGATAGGACAGATTAGATAAAATTGCCCTTCAGAGAGCATAGTTTTGCATAACAAGCTAATTATATTCAATTATTTGGGGATCCTGGCAAGCTAGCAAAGGTGTTAAATATTGATAACTTGAATGTTGATAACTTTTTATGACCACTTTAGCCATTATCAGTGTATTTTTTAAATAGAACTACTACATTTTTATTAGAGGTTTTTTGGCCTATTATCAGTTTCTCCCACTCACAAGCAATACAAAAATATCTAAATGTACAATGATAGAAATGGCATATGGTATGAGACACCGTACTTAAATGAAGAATACAAATATAATTTCCTCCCTGCCTCATCTTAGCAATGCCTTCCCTAATAGCCATTCAGTGTTTCTGGGTAAACCGTTTAATTGATGGCCTTCAGTACATTACCATGTACCATGTATAGAATTGTCTCCAGTTTTTTTCTCCAGCTAGTTAAACTATTCAAAACAAAAACAATATTGTTCTTGGTAGATCTGTGCATTTAATCTTCAACAGTATGTTTGAAAAAATAGGCATCAAATGTGGCTCTGAGGCAACGTACTCAAAACTGTTTGGTCCTATTTTACGAGTTCACACTAGAATCTTGTACAATAAAATACACAGAGCAATACATAATTCAGCTTAATAATTTATTGATCTTTTTAGGTTCCTTTTCTCTGAGAGAAGTCTAATAGATCAGACTTGTATACACCGATGTTTTATCCTTATAAAATATTTGCTGTGGGACATGATATGATATAAGGAGAATGGTGTACGGAGCTGAAAACTGAGCTCCATCCAATGTTATGTTGCTTCAGGTGCACAATCTAAATCTTAAATGTTGACTTCAAATAAAAGCTCTCAAATTTTTTTCCTTTAAGATGTGTGGTTAACGAGGAAGTCTGACAGCTGGTTAAGAAACGCAAGGCAGTATCTGTCTGCCTTAACAATCAAAGCAGTTTAGTCAAGATGAGTTGCTTTCTATGCTGGGTATGTTAGTATTTGATCTGGCTACAACCAAATCACTGAGCATTAGTGTGATGGAAAGTAAATCAGTCATCTGCACATTCTCTGTAGCCCAGTGGTGTTCAGTATACAGCCTTAGGGCCAAATAGAGTGCACAGACTAAATGAAATTGCCTCTGGCTGGCTGAGAGAATGTTATCTTTTATTTGAAAGTCAAACCTGAAATATATCTGATGGTAATGCAATTACTTTGTTTATCATATTATTATTTTTTTATTCCTCTCTCTCTCTCTCTCTCTCTCTCTCTCTCTATATATATATATATATATATATATATATATATATATATATATATATATATATATATACAGTGCCTTACAAAAGTATTCACCACCTACCCAAAATTTTAATTAATTTTGATTAATTACAAATAATGTAAACCAATTTTTATATTACATTTTTTAATTCAAAACCCTAATCAAACTTAAAACTGTTAAAATAGGTTAAGGAGGTTAACTGTCACCAAAACCTGCAAAGAAAATATAAAAATAGAAATGTACTGATTGCATAAGTATTCAGTCCCCTAAGTCAGTACATGGCAGAAGCACCTTCTACTGCAATCTTCAAGTCTCGCCATGCATTTTCTGTTGGATTGTTTTCAGCTTTGACTGGGCCACTCAAGGACATTCACTTTCTTCATTTTAAACCATTCCAATGTGACTTTGGCCTTGTACTTCAGTTCACTGTCCTGCTGATAGGGCCTGAGATATTGTCACTTACAGTTTCATGTAGGAAAATTTTCTGATGAAATTTAAGCATCGTCACAAGGTAAAATCATTGACATAAGAAGAGACTTCTGTCAGCATCTACTGCATTGGTAACAAATGACAATTATTGTTTAGCCTTTAAACTGGGAAATAATGCTTCAGCTTTAATGCAAACTGATTGTAAACTTTGCATATATGTAAGCAATTACTGGAGTGTTTAGTGAAATGTGAATTTCCTTTTCCATAAATTCTGCATAGAAAATATGTATTTGGAATTATATTCAGCAGTGCTCCATCGCATTACGCATGGCTCGGGTGGCAAGTTTATGGGTAAAATAAACACTTCTTGTTGGATTGCTTGTGCCAGGTGGTCTTTAAAACTTCGTCTTCTGCTTAAGCGATGTACAACTAATTTTAACAGTTGCAACCAGCTTGTCTGCTTCCTGGAAATTATTTACCCAGATATTGCTTGGAAATGCTATTAAGGGGGCATTACAAGTCAAATGTATTGAATTTGGCAATAAACCTTGAAGAATGTCATTGTAAGTCTTGGTCATGTAACTGGCTATTTCGGAGACAAATAGTCACATTATTAAAATTAACTTCAAATGCATTTAAAGATTTGACAATGACGTGCCACCGATGAGTAATTCACAGAGTGCAGATTAAATATATTGTAGCATTTGCTCTTGTTAATTAGACTGAAGGAGTGTAACATACTGCTGCCACCACTTTTAAAAGCCTGGGGATGTTTGGGAAAGGAGAGAAATGGATAGTAGGTCAATTAGACATCAAGGAGACAGAGGTTAAAAGAAAGAACCCTTTATTCATATTTTAAATTGCCACTTTTAAAATACACAATCTCAAATCTCCCCCTGCCTATACAAACTAATGTCAATATGGGATCCACTGTTAACAAGCCAAAGGGGGAACTGAAACATCCTAGATATATAAAGGAAACCAAGACCATACAATGTAATTAAGAACATGAATTACACACATGATAAGCAAACATATACACACAATAAAGATATGAAAATGTATACAATACAACCTCTGTGGTTATTTATGCAATAGATGAAACACTTAAAAATATTAAAAAAGACAATCACAATTACAATGGGGAACGGGTATAGTTCAAAAAGACACTGAAATAGACTTATAAAGTAATTTTAAATCCAGTCTCCACTCCAAGTACCAATTTCTGTCAATAGCAGTCTAATTGTCATATAAATTAGTCCTTTGTCTCCGTTATCTGCCTCCTCTTTCTCATACCAGTTCCTATTTATACGCAACTGGTAAAGGCTGCACATTGCCATCAGTTAAGCTTAAATTAAAGGTATGTCCCTCACGTGGTGGCAGAATACTGTGGTCTGCGGTGCAGGCTTGGTTCCAGCATAGATAGTGGTCAGAGAGAGGCAGAGAAGAGCAGTGAGGAAGGGATCTACACTCACCTAAAGTTTGAACACCTGTTCAATTTCTCATTAATGCAATTATCGAACCAACCAATCACATGGCAGTTGCTTCAATGCATTTAGGGGTGTAGTCCTGGTCAAGACAATCTCCTGAACTCCAAACTGAATGTCTGAATGGGAAAGAAAGGTGATTTAAGCAATTTTGAGCGTGGCATGGTTGTTGGTGCCAGACGGGCCGGTCTGAGTATTTCACAATCTGCTCAGTTACTGGGATTTTCACGCACAACCATTTCTAGGGTTTACAAAGAATGGTGTGAAAAGGGAAAAACATCCAGTATGCGGCAGTCCTGTGGGCGAAAATGCCTTGTTGATGCTAGAGGTCAGAGGAGAATGGGCCGACTGATTCAAGCTGATAGAAGAGCAACTTTGACTGAAATAACCACTCGTTACAACCGAGGTATGCAGCAAAGCATTTGTGAAGCCACAACACGTACAACCTTGAGGCGGATGGGCTACAACAGCAGAAGACCCCACCGGGTACCACTCATCTCCACTACAAATAGGAAAAAGAGGCTACAATTTGCACAAGCTCACCAAAATTGGACAGTTGAAGACTGGAAAAATGTTGCCTGGTCTGATGAGTCTCGATTTCTGTTGAGACATTCAGATGGTAGAGTCAGAATTTGGCGTAAACAGAATGAGAACATGGATCCATCATGCCTTGTTACCACTGTGCAGGCTGGTGGTGGTGGTGTAATGGTGTGGGGGATGTTTTCTTGGCACACTTTAGGCCCCTTAGTGCCAATTGGGCATCGTTTAAATGCCACGGCCTACCTGAGCATTGTTTCTGACCATGTCCATCCCTTTATGACCACCATGTACCCATCCTCTCATGGCTACTTCCAGCAGGATAATACTCCATGTCACAAAGGTCGAATCATTTCAAATTGGTTTCTTGAACATGACAATGAGTTCACTGTACTAAACTGGCCCCCACAGTCACCAGATCTCAACCCAATAGATCATCTTTGGGATGTGGTGGAACGGGAGCTTCGTGCCCTGGATGTGCATCCCACAAATCTCCATCAACTGCAAGATGCTATCCTATCAATATGGGCCAACATTTCTAAAGAATGCTTTCAGCACCTTGTTGAATCAATGCCACGTAGAATTAAGGCAGTTCTGAAGGCGAAAGGGGGTCAAACACAGTATTAGTATGGTGTTCCTAATAATCCTTTAGGTGAGTGTATACCATCATGGAGTGAATGGAAAAGTATTATCAACCAAACACCACTTGTTACATCAAATGTTTGGCTACTTGAAATCGTTCTCTCTGAGGTATGAACTGCACCTGGCATTTCTGGGAATTGCCCTGGTGCCTGCAGGAGACATCAACCACAGTGGAGTGTGCCCCCCAGAGTGCCCCCCCTCATTTCCCACCTGAGCTGCACTCAGAAGGCGTGGAACGGACTAATAGATGAACTTTTATTGATTCAGCCTGGAAAACAAAGACAATTAATAAGCATAGACTCTTCTGTTCCTTTCATTTGTTGTCGTAGGTGTCTGATTTGTTTTATAGAAAGGGGATTATTAAGATTTACTGTAGTTTTAGACTTTAGACCTTTTTGTGTTGTTGTTTTTGCCTTTCAGATTACATTAGTATTAGTAAAAAATTGTATTTTTTGGCCCAGTTTTAATAAAGGCTATTTTAGCATTTGACAATTTTGAATTAGTTTATCTTTCAGACATTTGTGCACTACTTTTTTGGTGCCAAGGGTGCCAATGATTAATTAGGGATGTACAAGTTTATACAGAGGCTAAATGGCAACTTTTCATGTTTATATTCATATTTATTGTAGTAATTAAATTATTATGCAAATATGCCAACAAAACAAACCGCAATCCACAATACAAAATAATCAAAAACTTTATGGACAGATAGATACATGATTTTAAGCCCGATTTGGCCCTCACGACAAATCGGCACTGATCATCATGACAAGCAGCCTGGTCGGGGTGCGTTCCCGCTGCCGATGGTCATGTAGTGTGAGATGGTCCACGATGTAATCACTTGCCCTCTGATCCGATTGGAGACTATACGATTTTATTAAACATAAAATCATGTAGAGTAACATAATCAGCAGCCAATGAGAGCTGAGCTGGCTGAAGAAACAGGAAGAATAAACATGACAGAATAAGATTTTCATAAGTATTTATTAAAATACTTCAACTACCAATGGTTGTTTCGGGGCAGGTTATTTTAAAATACTACAATACAGGGAACATAATATTTTCAAATACAAATACCAATTAGTATCTGTAACTGACCCAGGTCTGCGCAAAATATTGATTCCTACAATGCGATGATCATACTGTGAGATGGATATAGCCTGTGTGTTGCTCACCTCCAGCTCTCACACATAGTAGACAGGCTATTGCCCTCGCCTCCCCAGCCATGTCTTCACACACATCCTCTTTTCTCTCCACTTTTTGTGTTTGTCCACACAGATGAACACAAACAGCAACAGCGGCTTGTGGTCGCGTTCTTTCTGCAGTTTTGCAAAGATCTGCAGAAATCCACTGATCCCATTGGTGGAGTAGCGCAGATCTGCGCTACACAAACATGACCTGTAAATGTCCACGTCCATGTTTGTTTACAAAATGGATCATGCTTGTTTCCACGAGATGTGGGGAGTTTCGAGGCCGTGACGCAGATCGCCACGACAAAGGATTTCAGATCAGTCGTTAAGTGTGTGTTCCCCTGTACTTAAGCAATCATGTAGTGTGCACTCCTCCATGACACAAAAGACATAAATTCAGTGCAAAATAGTCGTTAAGTGTGAGCTGCCCACTGTTCACAAAATCGTGTCAGATTGTAGAAAACGTGTAGTGTGACCCCAGCATAAGCCTAAACCCACAATGACAAGGATAGTAGAGCCTCACGGCGCCTGAGGGCTAGCAGTTTGAAGTACCTGGGAGCCCAAGCTTGGGCGCAGCAGGTCCGCCACGTTGAGGCGGTAGAACCTTGTGAAGGTCTGTTGACCGGACCAGGTCACAGCATTGCACAAATCTTCAAATGTGGCACCTTGAAAGAGAGTCCACGACGTGGCTTGTCCCCTCGTTGAGTACGCTGGGGTGTGATCGCATCTGCCACCCAGTGTGCCAGTTTGAAACCACCCTCCCTCTGGTGGTGGAACCGTAGCAGACAAACAGCTGGTCAGATTTGCGGCTCTGCGCAGTCCACCACATATAGCACCTCAAGGCCTGGACAGGGCAAAGTGTGTCTAGTCTGCAGTCCTCATCCAAAGTATGTGGAGGGGGATGGAAAGACTCCAGGACAATAGGTTGGTTAATGTGGAATGCCGAAACAACCATCTCCTGAGAAGATCAGACAGGCTTTATCCACAGACAAAGTGTGAATTTCACTAATTCTCCTTGCCAACGTTATTGCTACAAGGAAGGTAACCCTGAGCAAGAGGAAGAGGAGCTCCGTTGTGGAGATGGGCTCAAAGGGAGCACCGCTCAGTCTTTTCAGCACTAATTCCAAGTCTGAGGCTGGAATTGTGTCCTTTATTGGTGGTCTCAAGCTTCTCACACCTTTTAGAAACTTGATCGCCAGGAAATGGGCTCCTGGTGAGACACTGTCAATTTTATCGTGGCATGCTGAGATGGCAGCCAGATAAACTTTCAGTGTGGATGCAGATTTCTCGTCTTCAATGGGGCACGACACCGGATCCACACGTCTCTCACTTGTAAGTATATTGGCCCTGGTGGAGGGGGCCTTGGCCGACTGCAGCATTTCCACAACATTATCAGGCATCCCCATAGATATTAGGTGGTGACTTTCAGGGGCCAAACCCACAACTGCAGCTGTGCTTGGTTGGGGTGCCACAGCAATCCCTCTGCTTGGCTCAACAAGTCCTGTCGAAGTGGAAGCTGCCATGGATCCATGCTGATCATCTGCGCCAGCATCGCAAACCATAATTGTCTTGGCCACTGGGGGGCAATCAGGAGAACTTGAGCTCCTTCTTGTAAATCCTCTCCAGTGTCAGTGGAAGAAGTGGCAGTGGGGGGAAGGCATAAAGCAGTTCCTGCGGCCATGGGTGGGCAAAGGCGTCTACACCCAGGGGGCCACCTCCTGTCTCCAGGGAGAACCACAGAGGACAGTGAGTCGTTGCCTGTATAGCATAGAGGTCAACCACAGTCTCCACTCTGAGCTGTCCGGACCTCCCCTGGAGAGAATGTCCGCTGCTGTATTGGACACACCCGGTAGGTGTATTGTCTTGCGCCCACAGAAGAAGTCTGCACACCACACGATGTAGTCTGGGGGAGTGTAGGCCTCCCTGGTGGTTGATGTAGGCCACCACTGACATGTTGTCCGTCCGAACCAGGATGTGTCTGTTTGCCAGACCATGGCGAAAGTGGTGCAGCACCAGTTGCACTGCTTGCAGCTCCTGCACGTTGATGTGTGCGGCTGATCAGAGGCCGCACCACACTCCTTTGACTCCCATCCCATTCCAGACAGCGCCCTGGCCTGTCCCAGAGACTTCTATGGTGATGAATTCCCGTCTGTGCGGGAATCCAAGGGGGGAGCCGAGGCGCAGATTCTTCTGATTTCTCCACCAGGACAGTGCCTGCCAGCATGTTGAGGTCACTGTCAGTGGGTGGTGTTTGTGTCTCACTGGGTGCAGCTTGTGGGTGTTTACCCAGCATTGCAATGGGCACATGTGCATGAGGCCCAAGGGAAGAATATTCAAGGTGGCCGCCATCAGCCCCAACATTTTTTGGAAGGTGACCAGCTGGAGAGTCAATGCCCTTCTGAATGACACCAGGCATTTCTCCAACGACTCGATTTTGTCTCTGGACAGGTAGGCAAGCATTTTTTGAGAGTCCAGCTTCAAAAAATGTTGGTGATGGAGGCCGTGCACCTTCAGGGACGATCCTGCGGCTTCACAGGGGGCTGTTGGGTGTCTCCCTTGCCCTTAGGCTTTCAGCTGGAGAGCCTGTTCTTCCCTCTCACCTGCGGCTGGCTTCTGTGGCGCTGCTCAGGCTGCGAGCCAATGGTCTAGGTTGTGGCCTAGGTTGAGGCTTTCCCTGCCTGTTGGGTTGTTGGGAGCCCCAGAGGTGCTGCTGTGGCTGCCGTCTAGCCTGTTGGAGATCAGTGTATTTGGACACTATCTCCTTTGCCTTTGCTGATCGTTCGAAGGAGAGGTCCACCATCTCACCAAATGTCTGACCCGGGGTGATGGTCAAGGAGGACAGACTTCTCCTTGTCCTGGAGCTTAGCCTGCATCAACCACAGATGGCGTCTGGCTGCTACCATGGCTGCGAGGGACCTCCCCATGGCCTTCGCACCTTCTCGTAGCAAGGCATTCACCAGCTCCATCTCCTCCATATCTCCCTCAGGCATCCCGTCAGGTGACCCATGTACAGGATCAGAATGGCCTGTACGTTATTGGCCCAGACCGCTGAAGTCTCCGCAGAATAAGCATTCTTCAGCACGGCATCCGTGGTCCTGCATTGCTTATTAGGGCAAAGCGGGTCTTTGCCTAATAGTGCATTCGCCTGCACCAGCCTGGACACCGAGTCCCCTATCGGTGGGAAAGATCCCAGTCCCTTCTTTTCTGCCCCCGCGTACATGGCATCCGCCTGCCTAGAAGTTGCAGGAGCAGATGCTGGCTGGCTCCACGTGCATTGTACAATGTCCATGTAATCATCAAGGAGGGGAAGGGTCTACGCAGGTTTAGCTGATTTCTCCCTCACTAACTGATTTTTCAGAACCTCTTCTCGGGGGCACCATGGGACATCCACTGCCATAGCCACACACCTCATCAAGGCCTTGAACTCCATGCTCGGCCCTTGAAAGTGCTCAGACACCACTCGCCACCTCAGTCTTCTCTGTGAAAGATGGAGGATCTGAGATATCCATGCGTGACGCCACATGGGACATGGCACAGCACTTCTTCCGGTGGCGGTGGTGGTGGTAGCGGCAGCTGAGGGGGGAGGTGGGCGTCCTCTTCTGGCTGAAGTTGCACCACCACGGTGTGCTGCTGGGAGTCCAGCCTATGCCTCATTTCCCCAAACTGCATAAGGTCGAAGGTCGACGTTGGTTGAAGTCGACAAGGGATGGACGAGGGGTGGAATTCCAAGATCGATGTCGACAGAGAGGTCGAGGGATCAAGAGAGTTGGTCAATATCGACAGAAAGGTCGAGAGATTGACAAGGTTGGTCGAGGTCAACGTGTTGGTCGAGGTTGACAAAGTTGGTTTGTTGAGCACCGTTCTCGATGTGTCGAGCAGTTTAAAGTCCGCCGACAGAGGTCGAGACAATCCGGAGAAGACAGAGCAGAACAGTCAGCCGACCAGCCGCGGGGAGGCTGCTCCAGTGGAGTAGTCTCTTCCTCTTTCCTCTCTTTACGCCACTCGAATCTGTAAAAGAAGAATAGATGGTACAGGAGGTAAAATCATGCAACAGATCTCAGTGGAGGGACCGAGGCTGGCTGCGAGCGAGACTCACACCGCACACTTACCTCCAAAGAGAAGCAATAATAATTTAAAGACTGAATTTAGTCTGAACTCCGAAGAGGTAAAAAAAATGGAAATAACACTAAGAGGATTAGCAAAAATTAAACCGAACTCCAAAGAGCAGGTGAGCACACTTCTCAAAACTTTAAAGCGATTGCAAGCGAAAATGCAATAAAGCACAATCACAGGCAGGTGAAAGAAGAAATGGCAGGGAGCTGCAGTCAGGAGACTTTTCACAGACGCTGGGGGCGGGTCTTTCTCCTGTCAGCAGGGCACCTATTGGGCAGCTTTGGTATATACTTTCAATGATTGGCAGGTCAGAAGACTCTTCCCATTAGGTAATGTCTGTCTTTCAATTTGAAAGGGAATGGAAAATTACTTTGGGTCCTCCTAAGTAATTAGGCTACATTTAGCCTATTACAAAACTGAAATAAATTAATATCCACAAATGGACTCATACATATCAAAGGTATAATTTTGTTGTTGTTGAGAAGTTACTGCTTGCTTTTGCCCACTTTATAAAGAGGGGTCCCGGAATCCAACATTTTTTAATTGTGTCTAGAGTGTTAAGTTTGAATGATCATGGCCATTTCTCCATATATAGGAGATAACGGTAAGCAAAATGCTTCTTTCCCACGTGTCCAACTGACATGTCCATTGCTGACCTCATTTACATTGGGACAGACATACGGGTTTTGTCATCTTCCTGGTCCTAGACTGCAGCACAGCAGCATAAAACAGTCATCATAACATTACAACATGTAACGTTAGTGCTGCTCAATTACTTGGGGGACCTCCTTGCAAAACATGTTTTCTAAAGAACAAATCAGCTCAAATAACTGAGGGGTGGGCTAGCTAAACAAAAAAAACACAGCTAACCGCTCAATTAAATGCGAACATAAATGACTCTGCATGCCAGTCTGGGATTGCATGCCATAGGTCTACCATTGCTGTACTATGGCATTTAATTATACATGCATAGATTATCATTCAGTATGCTCAGGAACACTTACAAATATTTTGTATTCAATATTTTCAGTCTGTAAATGTACGGCATAATGGTGTTGTACAGTTGCAATTACTTCAATACAAGTGAACGTTTGCATGTTGAATTACAATATAACTAGAAGCCACTTCAGCAAATCTCACAAGAATTACTGTATAGTAACAGGGTATTCAACAAGTAGGAAGATAAATAACATGGAGATCCACATTATTTTAAAACAGTCTGATTTAACGAGACTAAAATCACAATAAGAATGTTAATAAATATGGAGTCCTTGCACAATCTGATACCAAAAGCTAATCTTTGGCTAGTCACAAATAACTCTCAGAACTGGGCAAATAACTATTTTTACCATGTTTCTGAAATGTAACAGGAGGGATTTATTGCTTAGTCATTAAGTGCTATATGGAGAGATTACAAAAGGAGTTTTGCAGAGTGATCAAAGATGTGAACTGGATGATTTAAGACTGCTGGTGACTCACTTGGCAGCATCAACCTGTGTAGATACAGACTGCAGGATTAGGAATGAAAATATGAAAAAATATAAGAATTTGGTAGAACATCAATTTGATTATATTGTTATATAGCAGTCATATATTTACATTAAAATGCCCAATTTCGAAGTTGATTATTTAACACTGCAGACGACTAGGAGCTAAAAATGATTTAACAGGGCTAGTCCCTTCAATTTGATCACAACCACCTAATAATAATAATAACAAGTTTAACCTGAGACATAGTGATATTATACACTCACCTAAAGGATTATTAGGAACACCATACTAATACTGTGTTTGACCCCCTTTCGCCTTCAGAACTGCCTTAATTCTACGTGGCATTGATTCAACAAGGTGCTGAAAGCATTCTTTAGAAATGTTGGCCCATATTGATAGGATAGCATCTTGCAGTTGATGGAGATTTGTGGGATGCACATCCAGGGCACAAAGCTCCCGTTCCACCACATCCCAAAGATGCTCTATTGGGTTGAGATCTGGTGACTGTGGGGGCCAGTTTAGTACAGTGAACTCATTGTCATGTTCAAGAAACCAATTTGAAATGATTCGACCTTTGTGACATGGTGCATTATCCTGCTGGAAGTAGCCATCAGAGGATGGGTACATGGTGGTCATAAAGGGATGGACATGGTCAGAAACAATGCTCAGGTAGGCCGTGGCATTTAAACGATGCCCAATTGGCACTAAGGGGCCTAAAGTGTGCCAAGAAAACATCCCCCACACCATTACACCACCACCACCAGCCTGCACAGTGGTAACAAGGCATGATGGATCCATGTTCTCATTCTGTTTACGCCAAATTCTGACTCTACCATCTGAATGTCTCAACAGAAATCGAGACTCATCAGACCAGGCAACATTTTTCCAGTCTTCAACTGTCCAATTTTGGTGAGCTTGTGCAAATTGTAGCCTCTTTTTCCTATTTGTAGTGGAGATGAGTGGTACCCGGTGGGGTCTTCTGCTGTTGTAGCCCATCCGCCTCAAGGTTGTATGTGTTGTGGCTTCACAAATGCTTTGCTGCATACCTCGGTTGTAACAAGTGGTTATTTCAGTCAAAGTTGCTCTTCTATCAGCTTGAATCAGTCGGCCCATTCTCCTCTGACCTCTAGCATCAACAAGGCATTTTCGCCCACAGGACTGCCGCATACTGGATGTTTTTCCCTTTTCACACCATTCTTTGTAAACCCTAGAAATGGTTGTGCGTGAAAATCCCAGTAACTGAGCAGATTGTGAAATACTCAGACCGGCCCGTCTGGCACCAACAACCATGCCACGCTCAAAATTGCTTAAATCACCTTTCTTTCCCATTCAGACATTCAGTTTGGAGTTCAGGAGATTGTCTTGACCAGGACCACACCCCTAAATGCATTGAAGCAACTGCCATGTGATTGTTTGGTTAGATAATTGCATTAATGAGAAATTGAACAGGTGTTCCTAATAATCCTTCAGGTGTGTGTATATGTATCTAACATAAACAGATACACAGGGGCTTGAGTTAAAAGTCTTCTCCTGTTGGATAGACCATGTCTCAATTAAGTGGAGTTTGATCACTGTTGAATCTGTACATTTTGACATAACCGTGGGAGTTTTTTACACAAGTTATCTTAAACAGGAGGAGTTGAGAGGGCATTTGCAGGTTAATTTCTGTATTTTCTTGATTTAAAACCGCTAGAATGTGACCACTCCCATGCTATTGTTGTGCAAAACATGATCTGCAAGAAGCAATTTGTGATTCAATGTTGTCTATGAACTTAAGAAAAATTGGTTTATTTATCACTGAAGTTTGTTTGAATTGGTAAAGTGATGTAAAACCACTTCCCTTCCCCTCCAAGTGAAAGGGAACCTACTAAAAAAATTACAGAGATAAGTGCTAAACCTTTCAAAGTCAAATGATCTATGGATGTACTATATGTAGGCGATTTGCAGGACATTTCTTTGTATTTTCAGCAAATACACATATATACGAACTACAATTCAATTCCTGATTTAGAGTGTTATTAAAGCTAAAGTAACCCATTTTTTTTTACCTGAATGGTATTTAATAGGCATTTTGTTGAACATAAACTGCGGTTTTAAATATCATAATTTAAAACCTGGCAAACCATAAAAAATGGGTGAAAGTGCTCCGTTAAATTATAAAATGCTTAACTGATTGAAGGCCTGATTCAATAATAATAAAAAAAAAACAGCATTAGCGGCATTCCTTCAAATTAATTTTGCCCGGATAAACTTTGGCGATATCAAATCTCAGATGATTTGCGGTAATGAACAACCTTCTCACAGATCATGTTTTGCACAACAATGCTGTGGGAATGGTCACATTCTAGCAGTATTAAATGAAGAAAACAACTTGCAAATGCTCTCACAGCTGTTCTTACTTTAGACAACTTCAAAGCCATTTAAAGCTACTAAGCCCGTTTTTTAAATCTTGAAATTTTGAGTCTATAAACAATTTTATTTTATTTTATTTGAGTTCCTGTGCTTCTTCTGTCAGTTCCTTGCTCTCCAATCCTTGTCAAAAATGCCTGCAAGTTTGAAACTGCCTACAAGGTATCATAAACAAAATTAACCATAAACCCTGCTTTGTGTCTGTAAGACTGTACTGCTCTGAAGCAATTCTTTCTCTGGTGTCATAGCTTTACTCAGAAAAGATACTAAACAGCAACATTCCCTTTAATAGCCTTTTAAATATATTTTAATGAGCCCAGTTTTGCTCTTGGGCAGATAAACCAAGATTGCTCTATCATAATTAATTTTTTTGAAATCCAAGGTACTGGCTCGAATTGATGACTTATAGTGTGGAGTTCGTCTCAGTGTGGCAATGTGTGCAGATATACAGATTGAAAGAAAAATGTAAAACCAGAAATACTTATTTGAAACACTATTGTTTTACACCTACCTATATTAATATAGTAAATGTAATTAATATGACACATGTATTGTTAATGATATTGAAATGTTTTGTTTTCATATTTTAAATAAGCAAAGCTATTGGTGGTATTCCAAAACATACAGTTGCTACAGTTAATTTGCAATTAAAGGACAACACAAATAATAATAATTATTATAATAATTATAATTTTATTATAATTCAAACAAAAGCAAAGGCTGGGTATGAAATGATAGAAAATCAAGAATGAAAAACACATTTAACATGCATTTAATTAAAATCATGCACAAAGGGTTGCACATCACTTGCCAACCGAAATGATTTTTTTCACTAATTGTGGGAGATAATATTATTATTCACTCAACAGAGACTAAACAAAATTAAAATAAATTAAAAAAGTGCATTTATATTTTAATATTGTAACCAATAATACTTCACAGGAGTTCATCACTATGATGGTAAGTAATACATTAATACTCATATAAATTTTATAAAGTGTTTTTTTTTTTTTTTTTAAGAAACTCCTCTTTGACTGGAATTGAGCAGCACTGGTCTACAGGAAGTTGCAGATTGACAACATTTTTTCTGCCGTTTTATTCTCAGGGCTGAGGGTCTCAAGGCCAATCTGTCCCTGCAGCTCCCCTGACTGCTGTAAACGACTAAAAGACCTACAATATATCTTCCAGGCCGATAGAGACACAAACAGATTCTTTTGAGCAGCCTTGTTGGTTCCTCCTGTTTCAAATAAGAACTCAATGTGACTAACCTATTATTTAAATTGAATGTTTATAGGAATTAAATAAGTTCCTGACAGAACTAAAGAAAGATTGATGCGCAAAACAGTTCAATAGGTGTGTCTTATTGTATAACATCTATAGGTTACCTAGCTACCTACATTAAATTGTTATATTCTGTCCCTTCCGTGTGTAGCTTGGAATTAATCTACAAATAAATAAATATGAGCTGAAATGATGAGTCAAGCACAGAAGTAAAATAAAGATGCCTTTAATGTTGTGATAATCATTATTCACTCCATTCTTTACAATATGAAAAGGTAAAGCATCTTAATACAGATGCAATACAGATGCAGATGTATTAAGTAAAGCATCTCCAAAGCTCAGCAGCGGATTGCAGTGCTTACTGTTTGTTTACTTTGGAAATAGTCAAAATGGCAGGTCTGAACTACAACCTCATACAATCCCATTACTTCAATAGACCAATAAACAAAATACAATAGAAATTGACAGAAAGAAATTAAATAACCTGAATGTCCTTAAATCGACCACTATGTGGCTCCAAAAAATATGCAGTAATTACATACAACATGACAAATACCACTATTATTTGCTCAACATATACCATAAAGTAGTAGGGAATGTGGCATAAACTGAGACAATGCAAAGTCCCATAAAGAATGTCTCTATTGTGACATGAGAATACCACTTCAGACACTGGTCTTAACCCTTTGAGTAGTACGTTCTAAAATGTTCTGCCGTGACTCAGGGAGTGACTGTTTTTGAACTTGCTTAAAATTCGATTCCTGCAGCGACAGCATCTCTGTTCATCCCAGAAAGAAACAGGGAAAACAGATGAATATAACTTTAAATATCTGAATAAACATCATATATTAAATAATATATAATATTGAACACTGGGGAAAAATACATGTTTTTTACAATTAAATAACTATTATTTACACTTCTAACCATTACCAGTTTATTTAGTGTTCACCAATGAAGACAAGAAAGTTTGAGAGTGAGAATAAGTTTGCTTTTAATTATATAAATATTTAAATTATAGCACTGGAAACATTTGTTTTTCATTCCAAGAAAGCACTTGAATGTTTGTGTGCCCGAGAGAGAGAGTGTGTGTGAGTACATATTTGTTTCTATGGGAAATTATTGGTTGACAATATGCATTTTAGCTGGCGTTTTGCTTGTGTTTTTTTTCCATGTTATAGATCTTTGTAGGATGTAAATTAAATTGATGAAAATTATCTCCTTATTTAGATATTTATCTAGCAGTACAAAATCCAATCGCATTCGCACCAGGAAGTACCATGACTCAAGGTCTTTTAGTTTTAGTTGTATTGTTTGAGCATATACATCTGTACATCAGTGAGGAAGATATTTTGTTTTATTTTTCTGTTAGTGCATGTTTGCTGAAAAGCCTAAATAAAATGCCAGAAGGCACCTTTTGCTGTGTACTCCCGGTTTTATTTGTTTTCCTTTCAAAAACTAGCCTGTCCCAATGTGTATGAACTCTCTGCACTGAATGCAGTATTACTGGAGTAAATCATCCAGTTTTTTAACAGGACACTCACTGAAGAGTTTACTGTATAATAAACAAGATAACACTTTGACCGCTAATTGCAAATTACAAATCAGACCAGGGTGTGTATTATCAGTATGCTCTATTTTGCTTGTATTTTCTTAATCGTTTGGCGAGCCCCTCAGAGAGGTCCCGCGATCGACTGGTAGATTGTGATTGACCTGTTGGCGACCTCTGCTATATATTGTAGATCGTACCAGTACATCAATACTCCCTGAGGCACAGCTTACTGAGGATGTACCGGTACGTTCTTACTGCTCAAAGGGTTAAGGTTCTTGGCATTCCATGTTTAGAGACTTTCACCTTGACCTTCCTAACCTATCCATCACCGTCAAGAAATGCCTTTTACTCATTCCGCTTTACTTGGCTATCTCTTAGCAGGACTAGGTTGACCACTTAGATGTCGGAGTCGATCCTCTTGCCATTTACCATGGCTCTGGAGAGTTGCTAACTATTCTCGCCTCCACCTCTCCCAAAAGCTGTTGGCAAGATGCTGAACTTTCCTTCACTGCTGATGGTAGAGATCTGTGTTGTCAAAGGCTCCTGGAGGAGGTAATGGATTGCAAACATTTTGAGTAAGAATCATAGCAGGGGTCAGCAGAAAAGGTGAGTCCAGATACATTGAGATGGGCGCCAAGGGTCTGGCATTCATTATTGCTGTAACTTCTGCCATGAGGGTGGAGAACACCTTGTTGGAGCATGGAGTCCACAATACGTGTTGAGATCCTGATCATACATTCCTAAGCTCCGCCCATGTGGGATGAATGAGATGGATTAAAGATCCAGGTGCAGCCCTCATCACCTAGGTACTTTCCTCACACTGGGTTCTTTGGTGTCAGCCAGAAGGATCTTCAATTATTTGCAAGCCCCTATGAAATTTGTGCTACAGTCTGACCTGATCTGCTTTGTGGACCCTCGAAGAGCGAGGAATCGTTGCAATGCATTGAGAAAACTAGATGTGTTGACCAATTCAATATGTACAGCTCAAATGCTCATGCAGGTAAAGAGCACTGCCCATCTTTTAGTATTGGCTTGGCCTCCTTGTGTGTGATGGGAAGTGATGGTCCAGGGCCAAAACATATCTAGTCCAATGTTTGTAAAGGGTGGTTCTCCTCTAAGGCGGTCTGGGGGAAGGTCTGCTATCTTCTGCTCCGCTGTCCTTCTGCTGAGTTTATTGTAAGTGACACATTTGCACAGGTTACTGTTGATGAACACCTTTACACTGAAGATCCAGATCCCTCCTGCAGAAATAGCTCCCTCTGTGAAAACTCTATGCTCTTTCATGGTAGTAGTTTGTGAATAGGGTAGCAACATGACTGTGGCCAGGGATGATGAGAGGTTATTCCTCTGTTGTGATTAGGGTGGCATGTTTTAGCTGTCCACCAATCCTCAGGAGGCCCTCTTCATCGATGGTGGAGTAAAGCTGTTTTTTGGGATTCATTTTCCCTTTCCCAAGTAGGTAAATTCCGCTTTGTAGGCTTCTCTTGGAATGCATCCAGTGATTCATCCAGGCAGTATTAACATAGTGTCACTGTTTGGGATGTAATGACCTTGCAATCTATTGCTGATGTATACATAGAACCTTCTGGCTTGATTGCAGATTTACCCTAACACCACTTGGCTATCCGTATAAGATCAGCTTAAGATCAGCTCTACAAGCTTGACTGCCAGTACAGCAGCACCTAGCTTGTTCATGTCTGAAGCGCAACAGGCCTCCTATCAGGCTGTTGTTCAGGTCTGGGCCGGTCAACACCATATTGTTTAATGAGACACCAAGATGCTGAGCACTGAAGTAAAAAATAATGAATCTGACTAGGCTTGCATGGATGGTATAGCCCACACATCAGCATTTTTCACCCTCTTTCAGAGGAAAAGCTTGCTCAGTGTGGTCGCAGTAGAAGACCTTATGCAGGAAAGTCACAAAGTGGTCCTTCATTTCAGGATTTTTCTCTAGTGTGCAACAGAGAGAGGCAAGACATTGTTAGAGTCATCTATACACATCTTCTCTTGGATATTCTGTCTTTGATTGAAGGTGCCATCTTTTCATAGTCCTTCATTCCCAGTGTGCTGTCCAAGGCAGAGCTATTTGAAAGAAGAGTTTGATAGCTGTTCTTTGTGGCAAACTTGACTTTTAAATAGAGATGGTTTGGGCATGGACTGAAGTGGGAGGGGCGACCGTTGTCAAGAACATTAGTCCAATATGTTTTGACTGTTCTTGAGTTATGGGCAACACTCAAACAGAAGTCACCAGCCAAGACCCATCCAAGGTCGATTCTGTGCATATGGGGCAATGTGTGGGACATGGTGCTGTTTTCTGACCTTATGAACTTGCAAGATGTCACACCCCAGTAAGAGGAGAATCTGGGCATTCAGGTCTAGTGCTAGGATGAGCTGAGGAATAGACTTCAAATGGGGGTGGTGTTTCACAGCCTCTGGAGTGGGTATCTTCGACCTGTCATCCAGCATATGATTGCACTAAATGAGCATGGGAAGTAGCACACTCGTACCTCCGTCTAAGGATTCAGCAAGGAATCCAGTGGCTCTGTGACTCCTGAACATGTACTAAGAGTGTAGGAAGTCTGTCCCCTTGAGGCTGAACATGTTGAAGAATACAGACCTGGCAATTGATCTATTAAGTATAACACATACTGACCTCTCCGAATTACTTTTTAGGAACACCTTTATAATGCAGATTTCAGAGCACTTTGGGCTTAACTTGGAATTAACATCAAGTGGGGGTCTCTTTCCCGCTTCCTCACCACCATGTTCTTAGGCCAGGCCATTTAAGGTCCAAGGGGCTGGACCAGGGTGGAGGGCTGTGACATGTCTATAACTGTTGCATTTTCTACATTGGACAGCTACCTTCCTATATAAGCTTATTGGATTTTAAAACACTTTCAAATAATATGTACATTTATTCATCATTGCCCAGAAAGCTGTGTCCTCTTCTGTTGGTCCAGATGTCTAATATGAGTACAAAGCCATCTGCTAGCAGCAACAGCAGCTTCCTTAGTTTGCCTTCAATCTCGTAGAGAGTGTGTGGCATCAGGGTATCATGCACTGCGCTGTAGAAAGGTATGGTATAACTGGGCTGGGCAACGATGGAAAAATTATGCATACCTTGAGAGGCTCATGATCCAGGTATATCTTAAAAAAAGCCTCATCCAACTCTCTCTTCCTTGCGCTGGACACCGAAGGACAAGGACTCCTTTTGCTGCTGTTCATCTTTTTCAATAAAAGACACTGAATTCTAATTAGTCCAGCATGAAATGAATACACAACATTTAATTCATGGATCATGATTCTAGGCTTAAAAGGGTGATTTATGTTAAGGTGTTAAAACCACATGAAATATTATTATGAACTATTATGAAATATTATGAACAGGGAAGATAGGAAAGTTTTATGTTCACTAAAATTAACTATATAAGTCTATATCCTACCTATTAGGATAGCCTATCCCAAGTGAAAGTGCTTGTGCCACCTGGAACATGAGGGAACTTATCTATCATACTATCTATCAACTTAACACTATCTATATATGTCGTTATGGCTGTTCACCTTTTCCTACATGATTGCATAGCAGTTTCATGCTTTCTAGAAACGTGCCTGTTCCACAGGGAACCTTTGCTCGTCATTACTGACTTGCCACATTCTTGTTCAACCCCGTGGTCCTTCTCATTCCTAACAGTTTATGGCACATTTGTAACTGCGGATTGATACTTTTGTGTAATATTTTACAAATTCCATTTTGAAATTGCCAGTCAGCTAATTCTCATCATTCTGAAGTTGTAACTAGCAAATTACATGTGGTTAGACACTGGAGAGGCCAGGTATTCTGGTAGGCAACAGAGTGGAGTGGAGCGGCCTGGAGCGGTAAACGCTTGAAATCTTTTATAATGTGCTTCTCGCTCCGATTAAATTTTGAACACTCCACTCACATGCCCTGGTTTCAGGGTTCCTAGTTTTCCATGATAAAAGAGTACAAATTATCTGATGTTTTTTAGAAAATCTTTTTTTTTTCTTTGTAATTAAAATATAACATTAGTATAAAGTATTCTCAACCAATATATACACAACCACAGTATCTTGCGTTCAACAAAACTTTTTGTATTAACGTTACATTAACCATTTTTAATCAAGGAGCTCATAGAGAACTATCAGTCTAATAAAACAAAACAGAAACAGAAAAAAATTAAAAAATGGACTGCATAATTTTAATATTCCAGCCAAATAGTGTTTTTTACCCTTACTTTAATCATTGTTGTCAACATTTTGGTTACTAGTCTGAATTGCTGTTTCACAATCTCATAGTCCATACAAGTTCACTTTTTCACTTTTAAAGTCAGTATCTACAGTAAATAAACCACCAAAATACACTCACCTAAAGGTTTATTAGGAACACCTTTTCAATTTCTCATTAATGCAATTATCTAATCAACCAATCACATGGCAGTTGCTTCAATGCATTTAGGGGTGTGGTCCTGGTCAAGACAATCTCCTGAACTCCAAACTGACTGTCTGAATGGGAAAGAAAGGTGATTTAAGCAATTTTGAGCGTGGCATGGTTGTTGGTGCCAGACAGGCCGGTCTGAGTATTTCACAATCTGCTCAGTTACTGGGATTTTCACGCACAACCATTTCTAGGGTTTACAAAGAATGGTGTGAAAAGGGAAAAACATCCAGTATGCGGCAGTCCTGTGGGCGAAAATGTCTTGTTGATGCTAGAGGTCAGAGGAGAATGGGCCGACTGATTCAAGCTGATAGAAGAGCAACTTTGACTGAAATGACCACTCGTTACAACCGAGGTATGCAGCAAAGCATTTGTGAAGCCACAACACGTACAACCTTGAGGCGGATGGGCTACAACAGCAGAAGACCCCACCGGGTACCACTCATCTCCAAAAGAGGCTACAATTTGCACAAGCTCACCAAATTTGGACAGTTGAAGACTGGAAAAATGTTGCCTGGTCTGATGAGTCTCGATTTCTGTTGAGACATTCAGATGGTAGAGTCAGAATTTGGTGTAAACAGAATGAGAACATGGATCCATCATGCCTTGTTACCACTGTGCAGGCTGGTGGTGGTGGTGTAATGGTGTGGGGGATGATTTCTTGGCACACTTTAGGCCCCTTAGTGCCAATTGGGAATCGTTTAAATGCCACGGCCTACCTGAGCATTGTTTCTGACCATGTCCATCCCTTTATGACCACCATGTACCCATCCTCTGATGGCTACTTCCAGCAGGATAATGCACCATGTCACAAAGGTCGAATCATTTCAAATTGGTTTCTTGAACATGACAATGAGTTCACTGTACTAAACTGGCCCCCACAGTCACCAGATCTCAACCCAATAGAGCATCTTTGGGATGTGGTGGAACAGGAGCTTTGTGCCCTGGATGTGCATCCCACAAATCTCCATCAACTGCAAGATGCTATCCTATCAATATGGGCCAACATTTCTAAAGAATGCTTTCAGCACCTTGTTGAATCAATGCCACGTAGAATTAAGGCAGTTCTGAAGGCGAAAGGGGGTCAAACACAGTATTAGTATGGTGTTCCTAATAATCCTTTAGGTGAGTGTATATTACAAATAAGCCCAATAAGATGTTCTTAATTACTCTCATGCAATAAGTAGTAGGGCATTTTGTCTGCTATGAATGCACTGAAAAACTGAAAAATTTAAAAACAATATTGACAAAAATTTGCAAATAACACTGATTCTGTTTATGTTGAGACAACTATGTGACTGTAATCACAATGCTGATATCTCCACCCTGATCATGAGAATACCCTTTCCCCTAAAATATGACTGAATAAACCCTCTTGAAAATGGAGGCAAATTACAGCAGAAAAAATGAGAATGAGAAAGAGGGAGAAATATAAATGACTTGTAAACAGTTTAGCTTGCACATAGGAAACAAAGATTTTCTTTTGGAATCAGCAACAGAGCAAACTAGCAGCCACAACAGAGCCTACATTTCCGTGAAGAGAAAGACAGAGGGGCTGAGCATAAAATTAGAATAAAATAATTATTTCCTCTAATAAGCTGCTTCCCACTGTGCTCAATGGTCCCATCTGCTGCATTCATTCCTCCCCCAAAGACCATCAGTACCCTGTCAATGGCAATTCTTACTTATTAAAAACAGAAGAATATGCATTGATAATGACTGTTTCAAAACAATTATTAGTATTATATTTTATATTGAACAATATTACGTATTATTATTAATATTAATATACTATTATTTGCTTAATCATCTGATTTCAATAATATAATTTTGCTTGGGTTATGGACAATGTTTGAACCAATACAGGTATTGAGCACTTGGCTTATTGATATACACTCACCTAAAGGATTATTAGGAACATCATACTAATACTGTGTTTGACCCCCTTTCGCCTTCAGAACTGCCTTAATTCTACGTGGCATTGATTCAACACGGTGCTGTAAGCATTCTTTAGAAATGTTGGCCCATATTGATAGGATAGCATCTTGCAGTTGATGGAGATCTGTGGGATGCACATCCAGGGCACGAAGCTCCCGTTCCACCACATCCCAAAGATGCTCTATTGGGTTGAGATCTGGTGACTGTGGGGGCCAGTTTAGTACAGTGAACTCATTGTCATGTTCAAGAAACCAATTTGAAATGATTCGACCTTTGTGACATGGTGCATTATCCTGCTGGAAGTAGCCATGAGAGGATGGGTACATGGTGGTCATAAAGGGATGGACATGGTCAGAAACAATGCTCAGGTAGGCCGTGGCATTTAAACGATGCCCAATTGGCACTAAGGGGCCTAAAGTGTGCCAAGAAAACATCCCCCACACCATTACACCACCACCACCAGCCTGCACAGTGGTAACAAGGCATGATGGATCCATGTTCTCATTCTGTTTACGCCAAATTCTGACTCTACCATCTGAATGTCTCAACAGAAATCGAGACTCATCAGACCAGGCAACATTTTTCCAGTCTTCAACTGTCCAATTTTGGTGAGCTTGTGCAAATTGTAGCCTCTTTTTCCTATTTGTAGTGGAGATGAGTGGTACCCGGTGGGGTCTTCTGCTGTTGTAGCCCATCCGCCTCAAGGTTGTACGTGTTGTGGCTTCACAAATGCTTTGCTGCATACCTCGGTTGTAACGAGTGGTTATTTCAGTCAAAGTTGTTCTTCTATCAGCTTGAATCAGTCGGCCCATTCTCCTCTGATCTCTAGCATCAACAAGGCATTTTCGCCCACAGGACTGCCGCATACTGGATGTTTTCCCTTTTCACACTATTCTTTGTAAACCCTAGAAATGGTTGTGCGTGAAAATCCCAGTAACTGAGCAGATTGTGAAATACTCAGACCGGCCCGTCTGGCACCAACAACCATGCCACGCTCAAAATTGCTTAAATCACCTTTCTTTCCCATTCAGACATTCAGTTTGGAGTTCAGGAGATTGTCTTGACCAGGACCACACCCCTAAATGCATTGAAGCAACTGCCATGTGATTGGTTGGTTAGATAATTGCATTAATGAGAAATTGAACAGGTGTTCCTAATAATCCTTTAGGTGAGTGTACAGTGGAATGCATATGTATTCACCCCAATTACTTTCACATGTTGTTGTGTTACAATCTGGAATGAAAATGTATTTAATTGTGATTCTCTCCCTTTGAATAACACCATACCTTGAAGGTTCAAGAAGTTAAAAATATATTTTATTGTTAAACAAAAGTTAATTAAACATAACAAACTGAAGTTGGATGCATAAATATTCACCCCCTTGAGTCAATACTTAGTAGAACCACCTTCAGCAGCAATTTCAGCTGTGAGTCTTTACAAGCTTTGCACAACTGGTTCCTGTAATTTTTGCCCATTTTCTTGGCAAAATTGCTCAAGCTCTCTCAAGTTAGATGGGCACTGTTAGTTAACAGCATCTTTCAAGTCTTGCCACAGATTCTCAATTAGATTGAGGTCTGGACTTTGCCTGGGCCATTCTAGGACACTCAGCTTCTTGTTTTTAAACCACTACAATGTAGCCTTGGCTGTGATTTGAGGTTCATTTTCTTGCTGAAAGGTGACCCTCTGCCCAGTCTCTTGCAGACTGAAGCAGATTTTCCTCTAGAATTTTCCTATATTTGAGTCCATCCAGCTAGTATACTGTAAGTTAATTAGCAAATGTAGATGGAATGCATTTAAATATTAATTTGATCTTGATGTATTTTAATACAACTTTTTAAGTTTTTTAGTGCATCCCAGGAATTTAAGAGAAAAAAAAGATTTTACCTTAAATTAGGTTTTATTGGTTATTTCAGACAGGTTGGTTCAAAATACAAACATATAAGCTAGATTGTTATTATTATTGTTGATTTGCACTAGCTAATCATTTGAAAAAGCTATACAAATAAGAAAGATGTTTTATTAGTTCTGTGGAAGGTGTTGCAGGGAAGGATCACATGATGATGATAAGCACTCCTGTTGTCATCAAAATTGGGTGAATATAGAATTGCTATACAGTATTTGTATTTTAATTTAATCAAAAACACTATATATGTATATATGTCCACATGTTGGCTTGTGTTCCCTGCGCATATTTTAGAAATGTATTTTGCAATGGATAACGTATATGCTATTATTAATCATCTGTGAAACATTTCCTCTCTACAATCATGTGCTGTATTTTGTGTGCACATTACAGACAGAATACAGCTGTTACTGTAGCCTAATGGTAAAAACACACATAATGTACCATAATAAATGTGTAACGTATTTGTTAATATACAACAGCAGAGCTTAATTTGTAAATGACGAGATGAGCTCAGTATGAATGGGAGAGTGTAGATGTACGGGAGGAACCAGAGCAAAGCTTGACCGGGGGGCTGTCAAAATATTTATATATATTTGCAGAAGTGTAATTGAGGAGTCAATGAGATAAAAAATTACTGTCTTCATTTAAATTTAAATTTAAATTTAAAAAATATTTAATGTCAAAAAAAGGATCTGTGTTATGTTTGTATGACAGAATATTAGCTTCAGGACTGCTATGGTTTGCAGAAAAAGTATAAACACCAGATAAAAATGTTAATTTCCAATCTAACCATTGTGAATACTAAGGTCCTGATTTTCCATTGTGGATAAACTGTTCACATATGTTTACTATGGCATCTGCAATTTGTACATAGTGGAAAATATAGGCCTCTGTTTGTAATGTTAATATTGTGGCAGGAGAGAGCACCCTGACACTTTAAGAGACTGTCTGCTGCTCACAGCCTGTTGGAGCTGGGAGGCTTAATTGACTGATTGGCTAGCATGAGAATGCAGGAAATTGCTGCCTCATGTATGGATGGCCAATCAGTCAATTATTCCCTGGCCTAGCCTAATACCCATTTTTTAAGTAGCCTCAATGGTCTATGGAAGGGAGTAGTGAGGTGAGAGGCTATGGTAAATAGCTGTAAATAGTAGGAGCTAGTAAAGGTGCTACCCAGTCTGGCAATGGTTGTGTTTATTTTGTATGTTTTGCTTTCTTTTTTAGTTCTTGTGCTGTTGGTTTTAATTTAAAATTAAAAGTATAATTTTGCACTGTGCCTCTGCTGTAGCTGGTGATGACTAGACATATTGGGTAAGTTGCAATGAACTGAAAGCAGCATACTCGCTGGCATGATCCTGTGGGTAGTAAGCAGCTCCTTGCTAAACTAGTATGCAAGTTTGCAATTGGGATTTAATGAACTTGGCAGCTAAAATTAGTCCCCAGCTGCAGACTGAAAATGGTCTCCATTGTAACAAATCCCAAAATAACTGCTGCTACTATCCAGAGGAGGCTAAGTACAGGACTAATTTAGTCCTACTCCAGCTATGGATTAACTATGGATGAAAATTCACAATGTATTGACAACTTTTGTAATTTGAACTATTCATAACCACATTTTTATTTTTATTTTTTTATACATCTATATATGTGATAATTTGTAATTTTATGAATAGCCGACTTGGTGTATTCATGTAACATATCTGTGGTAGGACTGAGTGCGCCAGCTTGGGACCGCAGTGTTGGAGGTGCCAAGTCTGAACCATAGTCTGTGCATTAGATTAGTCATTTTATTTTAAAGGGCAGCTATACACGGAGACAACGGGTAACTCTGAAACCCATAGCCAGGTCCTCTGAACAGACCAGTACTCGTGGACAGCCGCCTCCGATGCCTCCCCCTGTATAGAATCGGCAGAGTCCATAGATTGAATGGAATCCCTGCAATCAATCACCATTTGCAAGAAATGTACAGGCGTAATCAAATGACAGTGAATGGTCCTCACATCTTGAATGTGTGCACATCTGGGTTCTTGCCAGCCACTATGTAAACAGCACATTTCCACTGATCCACCATCTTACATTTGCCCCTCTCCTTCTTGTTAGCCAACAAAACTCTATCCCCAACATCAACTGGAGCACCTTTCATCTTTCCATTGTAAATGGAAATCTGCTCAGCCAAAGTATTCAGATCCTTTAGCAAAGTTGCCACATAGTTGTCCATGACCACCACCCCGTCATCCCTGAACACACTCCCAAACATACTGTCGATGGGTAACCTAGGCGTCCTACCGAACATCAACAGTAAAGGAGCAAAACCAGTGGTCTCGTGAACAGAACAGTTGTACACAAATGTCAATGTCTTCAACTGTTCAAGACATGTAAGTTTAAGATCGATTGTTTTCTTCTCCAGTGGTAAACTAGTATTGTGCTTCATTGCAGTAATGTTTCTAATTCCAGAGCAGGTAAAATATAGCAGGTTATACTTAATCTAAAGTGTACAGATTTCAGACATTGCATTTATAAATGTAAAACCTAAGTCCTACAAGGTGACTAAAATATACACATTTTAGTAATCCCATTACAGTAAACACAGGTACAGTATATTTCAGAGGATAACCCACATTGACTATAGATTTATTACTTCATTAATTTAACTAGTATATGGGCATGTTAACTTATTGTCTAATTTAATAATGTATTTTTATTTATTTCTGTTAGACAGACCTCTGAAGCATCTTATGAAACAGAAGACCGTAGTTTCAGTGTGGTGCAGACCATGTTCATCTGACTGGTGGGACCGCATAGCCACGGGTGTATGAAACAGAATGGATACAAAACTTCAAGTTGTCCAGACAAGCATTCAAATACATATGTCAAGCCCTTGCCCCTGCACTGGAGAAGACAAACTTCAACTTCCAAATGTGTATCAGTATAGAAAAGCAGGTTGCTATGCTGTACATAATGTGTGCTACGCCATCAACAATATTCTGAGGCCCAAACACTTTGCATGCCAACCAGTGAAGAGTTTAGTGAAATTGCTTCTTATTTCAGCAGGAGATGGAGATTCCCGCAGTTTGTGGGTGCTATAGATGGCTGACACATTCCCATCCTAGACTTTCACCAGGACTATTTTAACTGCAAAGGATGGCATTCTATCCTGATTCAGGGGGTGGTAGATGAATATGGTAGATTTTGGAACATTTGTGCTGGATTTCCTGGCAGTGCACACGATGCCCGTGTAATTAAAAAAATCTAACCTGTGGACACTGGTAAGTCAAGGAGTTCTATTTCCTGAAATGCCTTCACAGGAAATATGGACATAAATCTACTCCTCATCGGAGACCCAGCCTACCCTTTGCAACCCTGGCTATTGAAACCATACTCTGACACTGGACGACTTACTGAGTTGCAGAGAGTGTTCAATTACTGCTTGAGCAAGGCATGTTTAGTGGTAGAAAATGCTTTTGGCAGACTCAAAGGAAGGTGGCGGTGTCTGTTGAACATGACTGCAGTCTGGCTTTGACAACACAAATGGTATTGAGCTGCTGTGTGTTGTATATGTGAAGATGGCAATGAAAAATCAGAGCAGCCAGTGACCACAGTGCCAGACAGATAACTACAGATAACATCCGCTAAGCCCTGCACATTTTGCTGTGAACAATATTTACAATAACAACTGAATGAAAAATTACAGGGAAAGGGGACCACATTTTCCATTTGTTTTGAAACAAAAGGTTTATTGTCTGTTTTTGTCAAATAAAACCAACAACCAAAAAAGTCTGTAAAGTGTATGTTTTTGAAAGATAATTTAAAAACAAATGGATACAAATTGCCAGAACAAGGAATATTTTATTTAAGAAAAAAGTACAATATATATAAACCAAACAACAACTATACACTACTGGTCAAAAGTTTTAGAACACATCCATCTGTCCAGTTTTTATTGAACTTTAAGCAGTTCAAGTCCAGTGAATATCCTGAAATGGTACAAAGGTAAGTGGTAAACTACCAGAGGTTAAAAAAAAAAAGTTTAGGTTACCAAAAACTGAAAAATAATGTACATTTCAGAGTTATATACTGTGTTACTAGACCCTCTTAAGCATTATTTGGCAGTGTTACACGCAGCTCCTGTGCATAGAAGTTACACTGTATTCCTACAATGCACACATCGTTTGAAAGCTTATTCTCTTGGCTACCAGTGCATTTCATTCTCAAATGCATCGGATTTACAGTTTCCGTGTCGCCTGCCGTCATTCAGAGCCCAGGGGGTAAAAGCGCAGTCTGCTCTGGGTGGGCGGTTCCCATTCACAGATCACTCAGTTCCAATCGGATTTCTTTGCAAATAGGCTTGTTTTGTACAGAACAACCTACCGATTAATCTAGTATATATTATTTCATGTTCTATCAAACACAGAGACGTTCAGATCCAATTATGTAAAATCGTTGTGTATTAGTACACTGTAAACAGTTTTCCATCTTGACATTTTGAGCTCTCTACGGGTGTGTGTTGCTTCTACCAAAACGTGGATGGTCTTGTTATGATCAGTAGACTGTCTGGTTCCAGAATCTGTCATAATTGTCAATATTTTCTGAGATTTTATATCCTACTACACATTTTTCACATTAGAGAATGCTTCACATTGTTAGAAAGGTGAGTCTCAGATTTCATGGGATACCAAACACTTGGCAAACAACACAACATAAAGGCTACACATGGGATTAAAGAGAAGCACATGGGTTTGTCAGTTTAAGGGGTTACATTTTGTTAAAACGATTCCATTATTTATTTTATATCTCCAATTATTTATTTGTTCTATGCTTTAATTTCAGATTACACCGAGACATTAAACTTTAATAAAATTTATTTCAATAAAAACTGGTAAAAATGTAGGTGTTCTAAAACGTTTGACCGGTAGTGTAATTTGATCAGCTATTGCACCTGCCTGGTCTAGCACCCACTGATGACCCAGACAGTCTGGCATCTTTTTATAGCCTTTGTTCACAGGTAGGGGATCTTGTTGACGTATCTGGTGGCTGTAGAGACGATGAGTCTGACTGGACTGGACTTACTGCAGCAGGCTATTTATTTGTCAAAATAGTGCCTTTTTTACCATACAATTTACGAATGAATCTTACCTGTTTCTAGAAATACGGAATCGTGTTCGCTTTCAATGCGGACAGTCTCTGCGGAACTGTTGTACAGAAACCCCTGCACATCATTGACTGGACAACAGCCTAAAACAGTGTCCAACTGATCATAATATGGAAAGGTTTTTCTGTTGCTACCGCTCCGATTGTTACTGTCCTTTTTTTTTTTTGTATTCGATCCAAAGTTTCTTTATTTTCTCTTGGCACTGCACAGGGGTCCTGTTAAAGCCATTTTCAACAATAATTCGGGCAATCTTTTTACATATGCAGATATTGCAAACTGTTGCCATTCATTGTTTTTGAATTTCGACCTCACTCCTTGCAGTCAATACAACTTTTTAATTTCCTCATGATCCCACACTGCACTCGAATTCCTTTCTTCCACCATAATATAAATTCTATGTATTCTGATGAAACGGGGCATAAATGTCCAATAGAGGGGTGTCATGGATTCCTGTTAGAGGTACAGTGAAACAAGTTGACATTTATTTTAAGCAATAGTTTTCAGCTGTGAGGATCCCTATGGCTTCTGGTTTGTGATCCAGCCAAGTATCACCACCAGGATCTGGAAACAGAACAGATCTTACATCTTACCTCCTTTCTTGAGAGATTGTGGGGATGCAGAAGATTCCTGTGGCACATCAATGGCAATCTTTTCAAATACCGTATATACAAATTAACCATACACAGTTCCATTTATGACAGTTCTTCAAATCACAGGGCATGTTGTAAACATTCATAAAAAATTACAATATTGCAAAACAAAGATTACCAGGTTGAGCTTGTGCAGGCTGCCCACTCCCTGTAAAATATACACCCATTTTAATAAACAGCATTAATGTTTCAACTCTGAATAATGGCAAATATCAACATACTCTCCCTATGGATTGCCTTCAGTGTTGAAGCAAACAAACAGCTGGCATACATGGATTTGGAATAAAAAGAATATTTTTTCAGTGGAGCCACAACTATTAAAACCTCTTTAGGGTTAAGATTGTGCAAGGGCTCAACCAGGGGTGGAGACATGATTATTACATTATGGTGATGAATTCTGTATTTTCCTTATTGACGGGAAGTACAATTATTTTTACATGGGTTGCATTATAATGTCCAGTATTATAATTTAAGTTAAAACTTTATACACTTACATTTCCTCAAGCCCCAGTTACATAACTTCAGGTAGGTGTAACAGGCGTTGTCTGCTTGGCTGATCCCACAACTCCTGTATGGTTTTAAGAGTTGTGTTGTGTCTAAAAAGCATGTCCACAAAGTGATTTCAGCCATCTTGCATGTATCATCATTCATCTGAAATTTCAGGTTTTTCTTAGGAAAGAAAAAGAAACCGCAATGTCAAATACGCATACACTGAGGCCCACAATTACAAATTAGATTCTGCACGGGAAACATATACAGAAGAAAATGAAATAAAATAAAATACCGCAGAAGTATTTTAAAATACTAATCCTTTGCAATTCATTTACAATAAACCAAAGCAGTGCCCTAGCTCTGTTTATATAAAATTTCAGGTCCACTTAAAATAAAACCATGTGGCATGCAAAATACATACATCGTAGTAAAAACAAAATACACCCACTCATATTTTCAAAATATTACTCATAATGTTTCTCATTAATGTTGGCAAGATATTTGAAAGGCAGTAGTTGAAAACCATATAAAAAATAAAATAAAAAAAAGTAGCATGGTCCTTACCAGTTTCGTACAGTTCAGAAATGGGACGAGTTTATAGCTGCAGCAGCTTTTTCTTCAGATTAATGTACTGACCCATTTTTATGGAATCCTTAATTTATTACTGGCAGCCTATTGCATGACAATTTGTAAATATGCAGAATTGCATATCTATTACAATTGGTATGGATCTACCAATTAATCACAAAACACACTGCATATTACCATGTGTATTAACTCCTCCGAGATTTCTGAAGTGGTACAACATAGGTGATTGTATAGCACATCATAACCACTGTCCAACCAAAGAATTGTACTGGGTTTAAAAGAAAATACAAAATTGGCCCCACCAGTGTTATTTAAACAACATTTCTTGAATTTGGATGGTAGCAAGTGGAAGCATATTAATGACCGTTACATTGGCAATGATATGTTACCTTTTGCTCCTCCTCTGGAGTAACTAAAAAGTAATGGTGGTGGACCTATCAGTGAGTTTGATTTCAGTTCATGAATCCATTTGTTGGTGGTATATACAAACTAACCAGCAACCTCAACTATTAGTACTCTTGTTGCCTAATATTGTTTCATTTAGTTGGTTGATTCTGTAATGTTCATTGGCTCTGTGTTATGTTGTACAATACTGTATTGAAAAGACACTATAACACTTGTTATTAATCATTTAGTGACTTACATTGTATTACAAAACATTAGACATTGTATGCAACAGTACAGTAGAACAATATTGGAACACAGTTTAGCTACATACTATAGTGAATAATACAGTTGAAGTCATTTGTATAGATTGCAAATGAAATCTAATCATATAACAAGACTTGAAATACATTACTTTACAAATCCACGAAGTCATGGTGTCTGTGAATTCTTGAAAAATCCAATAAAAGTATAAAAAGTTTAGAGAAAAAAATCTCAGAAATCTGCTGAGCTAGTATTTTAAATAGTTCTGAAATAGTTGCTGCAGCCTTAGTATGCCACACTACAATTTAAGATTTAGTTTTCGGGTACTTAGCTTGCTTTCTAATTGAGCGATCATGCATGAGAAGCGTAAGTGTCAATCTGTAATGAAGGTAAGCAGCAAGGGGTTGTGGACCCAAGTGCGGTGCGAGAACAGAGTAAAGACTACAGGTCAGAAATGGGCAACGGTCGAGGACTGACAAACAGCAATAGTGGAAATCCAAAAGTCAGGAATGGAGAGAACAAGCAAGGCCCGAAGCACTAGAAGGTAAACACAGGAAGAAACATTCATTAATGTTACTGAAAAGCAAACAAGACATTGCACTGAGGACAGGGAGCAAAGGGGTACATATATAGGGACTAATGAGCAGGGAAAGGAGAGACTGGTGTTCTGATTACTTAACAGGTAGTGATTGATTATTGACTGATAGAGTGAATGTGAAATGAGAGTAAGGGAGACATATGACTTAACTGGGGAGACCGCCATCTGTCGGTGAACTTGGGGAAAGGTTAGGCTGAGGACATGACACAATCATGCATGTGGTGAAAGAGTAGGCGAAAATATGGTAATGTCAACTACAGCAACTACTTGTCAATGCTTTTAAAAGACATGTAAATTATCTAAAAGAACTGTTCAATATATATTCTGGAATAAATCTCATAGCAGAACTACCAATGCTGGAGGGTGCAACATACTGAATATTCTGACTGTGCCCGTTTCTCTGAAGACGTTTCGAGCCAACATGGGCAATGCAGTTCTGAATTGAAGGGGACTAAGGGGGACAGGACAACTGCACTGCATCAAAGGGACGATGGACGGGGCCATGTACCGTCAAATCTTGGGTGAGAACCTCCTTCCCTCAGCCAGGGCATTGAAAATGGGTCGTGGATGGGTATTCCAGCAAGACAATGACCCAAAACACACAGCCAAGGCAACAAAGAAGTGGCTCAAGAAGAAGCACATTAAGGTCCTGGAGTGGCCTAGCCAGTCTCCAGACCTTAAGCCCATAGAAAATCTGTGGAGGGAGCTGAAGGTTCGAGTTGCCAAACGTCAGCCTCGAAACCTTAATGACTTGGAGAGGATCTGCAAAGAGGAGTGGGACAGAATCCCTCCTGAGATGTGTGTAAACCTGGTGGCAACTACAAGAAACGTCTGACCTCTGTGATTGCCAACAAGGGTTTTGCCACCAAGTACTAAGTCGAAGGGGTCAAATACTTATTACCCTCATTAACATGCAAATCAATGTATAACTTTTTTGAAATGCGTTTTTTTCTGGATTTTTTTGTTGTTATTCTGTCTCTCACTGTTAAAATACACCTACCATTAAAATTATAGACTGATCATTTCTTTGTCAGTGGGCAAACGTACAAAATCAGCAGGGGATCAAATACTTTTTTCCCTCACTGTATGTCTCAAAGTGCTTTTTCTGAATGCTGTGCACATAGCATGCTCTGCACATCTTCTCAACTTACTGTGCTGATGACAGTGGTGTCTAAATGCCAAATATATTATATTCGCACCATTGTTGCAGCAAGATTGTGCAACCCATGTATGAATTTAAGCTTTGTGTATTGCTCCCAAGAGGCCAGGTGCAGTAGTTCTGTGTAGGTGATTATTAGAAAAACATTTTTCATCCAAGGCCATAGAGAGAACATAAGACTAAGGAGAAGTGTGTGATAAAATTTGGGGTACCTCATTGACGTCATCTAGTTGCCCAGCAACCAAAGGGAGTCATATATGATAGTAAGTTCTTTAGAAAAACTTTAGATGTGTCTTCCTGACTGGCCATCTCCAGAGGAGGAATGTGAGCAAAGTTGCAGTTCAGCTGTTGACGATGTGGTAATTTTAAGTAAATCAGAAGAAATACAAGCAATAGAAGTGTCTGCACCGAGAATAATGCCAACTCTCACTGCTCAGGGAGCCAAGCTGATAGCATGGAGAGAAGGCTGCAGTTTCCACACCAAAACACACACTGGGGGTCCATGGAAGCCTTTATACAACTCGGCTTACCTGTAGCTCTGGTGTGGTGAAGCTCCTCTGGAGATGGTGAGATCCTGTGGTCTGTGGTCTGTGGTCCAGGTGCCTGTGGGGAGAGAAAGGTGGAGCAGAGCAGTGAGGAAGGGATGTACACAGCCAATTGAGCTGCAGAGTGATTTTTTTTTTTATATATATATATATATATATAGAAAGCAAAATGCCACATCTACAGTTCTGTCACTTGAGACCACCTGCTCGCGCTCTCTCTCTCTCTCTTTCTCTCTCTCTGTGTCTGTCTGAGGCATATTTTCCTCCTGATGTCTGGAGGAGCTGGCCTGCGTGCTTCCAAAGAAGAACAGTGATCACACTTGGAGAGTGCTATAACTGAGTTTATAATGTTTATTATGAATGCTTTATAAAGTAAAGTATATATTAATCATCTATTAAACATGTATACGTTTATAAACACATTAATAAGCAGTGTTACCTCTTAGATTTACATTCGATTTTTGCCTTTTAGTGAAAATTATGCTGGGAGAGCTGATTTTGTGCCCTGCGCTCTTTGGACCGTGTACCCTGCCATTATACTGAGTAGATTGTAATTGTCCCAGTCCTTAAACCAGGGTTCGCACAAGGTCCTTGAAGTGCTTAAAGTGCTTGAATTTGGATCACAGAAATGTAAGTACTCGAATACCTGGAAAAGAACCCTTTTGTGATGAAGTGCTTGAAAAGTTCTCGAATAGAAATGTATCTAGTTTCTTAATGCGATGTCCCCCACGTTCTGATTGTCAGATTATTAAGAAAAATACTTTAATCGCACAACCTCTCCATGGTGGGTTATGAGGTTATAAGGCATGCGGTGTGCAGCTTTACTTAAATGGATGGAATTTGATTTAATACTTTGTTTACAAATTATTTTTAAAAACCTCACAGCTTGTAAACTATTATTGGTTGGTCAGAGCGTTGACTGATCTTGCACGACTATATGCCAGTAGAACACCAAACTGAAAAATTTGTGTGACGAATCTTTAATGTCTCATTAAATTGTTCATCACAATAAATCTCTTGGTGGCGTAAACAATGTAAAGATCACAACGGAACTTTTCCAGTATTCATTCGGTAGGAGGCAAAGACACATGTCCAGTCTCAAAAGCGAGAGGAGTGAGTGACAAGTACAGGAGAAGCACACCTCACAACAGACTGGACTCAATGAGCTCAGAAAAAGAAAAAGTAACTGGAAATGGACACAGATTATTCACCCCTCACAGCATTTCAAATGCCGAAGTCACGATGGGGTTTATTTTACCAAGAAATGCAGCTTTAAAACTAGCTCTGTACCCACTATACAGTCTGTACAAAATGAACACATAAAAAAGCCTTTAAAGAATTTGCCTTCTTTACCACCACCTGTCAAGAAGAAGCAAAGCAGTTAAAAAGATGTATATAGCTAAATTACCTCAAATTAAATTACCTAAATATCTGACCGATCATTTCTACTAGGTTAAATAGATAGTGCTGGGTTTTGCTTTAGTTATTTGTTGAAAAAAAAAAAAACCTATGTAGTCCTGGAAATCATTGGAATCAGTCCTTGAAAGAGCTTAAAATGTCCTTGAATTTGAATCTTCTAAAAGTGTATGAAAGTTGTTAAACTTGTAGGCAGTGAGTTTGGTGTTGCTTTAGACATGCAAATAGGATGTTTTCTTTTCTCTAGATTGGTTTGTATGTTGCTAACTACTAACTATTTATTTGATTTGTATTTATTTATTTATTTTATACATTTATTTTTCACTCCATAAGTGAATTTTGTTTGTAATTCTATTTAGTTTCTGAAAAATCTTGGAACTGGTACTTAAGGATGATGAATGTTGTGTAGTTGCAATGCTTTTTTGCTTCTTTTGTGTGCTATTTATTATTGCTTTTCTTGATGATGGCCATAGTGACACCATTGGTTTGTTCATAATACTATCTTTAAGCTGAAATGTTGTAATTAAACACACCAGTTAACATGAGGTGTTCTGTTTCTAAGGAACACTATTTTCTTCTATACTTGCATAAATGTACTTTTAACACACAGAAGAAAGATTTAAAAGTAAGATACAACTGCTGTTGATTACTTGCCTGTCAGTGCAAATCAAGATCCAGCCCTTTAGAAAAATAAGGCATATATACTCTGCTCAAAAAAATTAAGAGAACACGTAATCATCACAGTATAACACCAAGTCAGTTAAACTTCAGGGATATCAATTTTGTCCAGTTAGGAAGCCTAAGCGATTGTGAATTAATGTCACCTGTTTTGGTGCAAATGAAAGTGACAACAGGTGCACTGGATAAGCAACAGCAAGACAACCCCCAAAAAGGGAATGGTTTTGCAGGTGGTGGCCACAGACAATTGCTCTCTCCTTATCCTTCCTGACTGATTCTTCTCTAGTTTTGTATTTTGCTAGTGTCCTTGTCACTACTGGTAGCATGAGGCGGTACCTGCAGCCCATTCATGGTACACAGGTAGTCCAGCTCCTCCAGGGTGGCACATCCATACGTGCCGTCACAACAAGATTTGCTGTGTCTCCCAGTACAGTCTCAAGAGCATGGAGGAGATGCCAAGAGATGGGCCGTTACACAAGGAGAGCTGGACAGGGCCGTAGAAGGGCATCAACCCAGCAGAAGGACCGGTATCTGCTCCTTTTGCGAGGAGGAACAGGAGGAGCACAACCAGAGCCCTACAAAATGAGCTCCAGCGGGCTACTGGTGTGCATGTTTCTGACCAAACTGTCAGAAACAGACTCCATGAGGGTGGCATGAGGGCCCGTGGTGAACGATATGCTGCCTGCAGCGTCATCCAACATGACCGGTTTGGCGGTGGGTCAGTGATGGTCTGGGGAGGCATATCCTTGGAGGGTCGCACAGACCTCCACGTGCTAGCCAACGGTACCCTGACTGCTGTTAGGTACCGGGATGAAATCCTCAGACCCATCGTCAGAGCTTACGCTGGTGCAGTGGGCTCTGGGTTCCTCTTGGTGCAGGACAATGCCCGGCCTCATGTGGCTAGAGTGTGTAGGCAGTTCCTGGATGACGAAGGCATTGATGCCATTGACTGGCCCTCACATTCCCCAGACCTGAATCCAATTGAGAACCTTTGGGACGTTATGTATCGGTGCATCCGATGCCGCCAAGTAGCACCACAGACTGTCCAGGACCTCACTGATACCCTGATCCAGGTCTGAGAGGAGATCCTCCAGGACACCATCTGCTGTCTCATCAGGAGCATGCCCAGACGTTGTCGGGAGTGCATACAGGTACGTGGGGGCCATTGAGGAATCAATGTTAAGTGGTCTCTTGATTTTTTCCAGAGCTGTATATATATACACTCACCTAAAGGATTATTAGGAACACCATACTAATACTGTGTTTGACCCCCTTTCGCCTTCAGAACTGCCTTAATTCTACGTGGCATTGATTCAACAAGGTGCTGAAAGCATTCTTTAGAAATGTTGGCCCATATTGATAGGATAGCATCTTGCAGTTGATGGAGATTTGTGGGATGCACGTCCAGGGCACGAAGCTCCCGTTCCACCACATCCCAAAGATGCTGTATTGGGTTGAGATCTGGTAACTGTGGGGGCCAGTTTAGTACAGTGAACTCATTGTCATGTTCAAGAAACCAATTTGAAATGATTCGACCTTTGTGACATGGTGCATTATCCTGCTGGAAGTAGCCATCAGAGGATGGGTACATGGTGGTCATAAAGGGATGGACATGGTCAGAAACAATGCTCAGGTAGGCCGTGGCATTTAAACGATGCCCAATTGGCACTAAGGGCCTAAAGTGTGCCAAGAAAACATCCCCCACACCATTACACCACCACCACCAGCCTGCACAGTGGTAACAAGGCATGATGGATCCATGTTCTCATTCTGTTTATGCCAAATTCTGACTCAACAGAAATCGAGACTCATCAGACCAGGCAACATTTTTCCAGTCATCAACTGTCCAATTTTGGTGAGCTTGTGCAAATTGTAGCCTCTTTTTCCTATTTGTAGTGGAGATGAGTGGTACCCGGTGGGGTCTTCTGCTGTTGTAGCCCATCCGCCTCAAGGTTGTACGTGTTGTGGCTTCACAAATGCTTTGCTGCATACCTCGGTTGTAACGAGTGGTTATTTCAGTCAAAGTTGTTCTTCTATCAGCTTGAATCAGTCGGCCCATTCTCCTCTGACCTCTAGCATCAACAAGGCATTTACGCCCACAGGACTGCCGCATACTGGATGTTTTTCCCTTTTCACACCATTCTTTGTAAACCCTAGAAATGGTTGTGCGTGAAAATCCCAGTAACTGAGCAGATTGTGAAATACTCAGACCGGCTCGTCTGGCACCAACAACCATGCCACGCTCAAAATTGCTTAAATCACCTTTCTTCCCCATTCAGACATTCAGTTTGGAGTTCAGGAGATTGTCTTGGCCAGGACCACACCCCTAAATGCATTGAAGCAACTGCCATGTGATTGGTTGGTTAGATAATTGCATTAATGAGAAATTGAACAGGTGTTCCTAATAATCCTTTAGGTGAGTGTATATGTGTGTGCATATAAGAAATTTTGGCTTATAATACAATGCCTTTCCAATAATAAGCAGATCCACTCACAGCCATTTGTGAGCGTATTTGGTCTAAAATAAATTATCTCTATGTTCTAGTATCCACATGGACTCTAGTCTGTTTGCATGTTTAATGCAAACGTGCTCACAGGCTACAGCTTTAGTGCAATTCACATTCTGTTAAATGAGAACCTTGAAGCTGTATGCACTGAAGTGAAGCAAAGCAATAGCTGCTAACCTCCAGGCTTATATATTTGTAAAAAAGTTAAAATAGCAGGTCTTATTCTTTTATTGTTTGACATTCAGTTTTCTCTAAAGATGTTTTATTGTTCTGAATAAAACCTTTATTCTGGCGCTGCTCAATGCCAGCGTGGGAGGCTATGTTCATAGCTTTGCTTTGCCTCCCTCATAAGTTACAATTCCACAGCTCTATTACTGCAGCTGGATGGCTTGGCAATGAGATTTTCCCTAAAGATTAAAGTGCAATAAAGGAAGATAAATATACCGGAAACCTGAAATATAATTTAGTGATGGACTTACTGGAAATATACCTCATAGGTAAACATCTGTTATTGGGGTATAGCTAGGAGGACTAAATGACAAGTCAAAGTCATGGTCATGGTGAAATTAGCAAAGAAACCTTCCCAGCCATGAATGAAAGTGCAGTGGGAGTCAGTTCTTAGTTGACATGATATACTACTTCAGGGATGTAGTTATATTTTCATCAGGGCTAGGTGTATCTTTATAATTTTCCTTTTCACAATGGAATTACACTAAAATCGACCACGACTTCCCTTAGATTTCAGCCAATTCAAATTAATTGCCACAAATTGTTTAATGGTAAATAGGTTTGTCCAAGAATTGTATATGGTTGTAAGCTCACCTAACTATATATTTTGATCTTTGGAATATTAACAGGACAAATTGAAAAAAAATGTAAAGACCTATTTTCCTCCATAGCTGAGCTGAATGTAATTTACACAGTAAGAAGACATCTCCATTTCACCTGATATTGGGAGAATAAAACATTTTGTAAAATAATGGTTTGTATCTGAAGATATGGCTCCTTGAGGAAATCCATGACCTATTCTTTGACATTTTACTGCTATACTCTGACAGTGTAATTTGGCTGTTTTGAGGAAGCTAATTGGCTTTATAATAGTAACAAATTATTCTTTCCCCCCAAAGCTGATTAAAGCCTTATCTCGATAGGATACCTGCTGTAGTATGTTGTTGATGTACCGACCTGACAATTGTTTTAAGCATTATGGTCTACAATACTGCATATATGTATCTATCAATCAATCAATTTAAATGTATTATGGTGCCCCATATGCACAAAAGCAAAAATATTTTTAACTATACAACATTTTTTACTTTAATTATTTTTAACTAAAAGCCTAGTCAAACAACAATGTTTTTAAGTGAGATTTTAAAAGAGACAGAGTACATATTACTCTAATATCATAGTTCCATAGAGTGGGTGCCAAGTGAACAAAACTGTGAGATCCGTAAGTAAGGGTCTTAAAAAGACTTCTCTGTAAACAAATCTGCCTCAGTGGAGTGCAACACCCGACTAGGGACATAAGAATGTACAAGATCTGAAAGATAGGGGGGTGCAAGACCTTGTAAAGCTTTAAATGTTAGTAAATACATTTAATAATGTCAGCACCCTGGCTGCTGAATTTTGAACTACTTGGAGCCTCGCAATTAGACATTTAGCAATATTTTACAATAGTCTAAGCTAGATGTAATAAAAGTGTGGATCAGAGTCTCTGCTGCAGACACATCCAGATTAGGGCAGACGTGGGCTAAAATTCTAAGATGGAAAAAATATCATTTACAAACGTATTTTATGTGCTCATCAAAGCACAATTGAGAGTCAAATAACTCCCAGATTTTTTAACAATGGGGCTAACTGTAAAACCGTTATTTCCAAAAGTCAAACTTAAAAAGAAAAGCAAGAGCATTTGTTTTTTTTAGATCCCACACACAAGACCTCCATTTTACTGATATTTAGTTGAAGAAAAGTTTTACTCATCCAAGTTTGGATCTCGTTAAAACCTTCTGAAAGCACTGAAACTGCACCAAGCAAATCAGGTTTTATAGAAATATAAATTTGAACATCGTCCACATACATATGGTTATTAATGCCTCTAGTTCATAGGGATCTTCTGAATCTTGTGGCACTACAGAAGACAAACCAACATTTTTAAAGGATTAACCCTCTGCAGAGACATATTGACCGTGACCAGTCAAGTAAGACCGTAACCAATTTAACACAGTACCAGAATAAACTGCTTCAAATTCCAGTTGTTGTAATAGAATATGGTGATCAACAGTATCAAATGCTGCAGACAAATCCAATAAAAGTAGTAGAGAAACAGGCACCTGAATCACAGTTTAAAAGATAATTTAAAACACAAACGAGCGGTCTCAGTGCTATGAGAAGATCTAAAACCTATATCCTTCCTCAATTAGAATATAGTGTGAAGGAATTGTGACCACAGTCTGGTCTAGTGTGTTACTGAATTTAACCCAGTTAGCTTTCCAAAGGTTCCTTTGGAGCTTTTCTGAACTTTTAATAATAGTTAGCTGACGTCCAAAGACAATGGGTGCTGATCTGTGCTGGCTGCAAGGAAAGTCATCCAACATGATCTGACATGCAATCAATGGATCTATCTACTGTGGTAAACCCAGGAAAGGTCAAAAAGTACTTATTTGACCTCTGGGCCATGGCAAAGTATCCCTTGTGGTTTCACATCATGGATCAGAACAAGATAATTATTGGTTGACCATTCTACCAGCTTTTTCTCATAATTTACTTCACCATAACCCCAGTTACTCAAGCAGTGGGAGAACTTGTTGGTTTATATATAGGCAATTTTAACTTTGTCCAACTTTTAGTTAATCACATCAGTTGGGGGAAGACGGTTCCATTGCTTATAAAAAGTTGGATTTCACATACACACAATTGTATTCAGCATCCATTGTGGAGGATATTATCGATAGTCCTGCTCTGCCCTCTACCAGGCTCTATGGTACATCATATTTCTTACTTTGCCACATTAATAAGCACTAATGTATTTAAAGCTCCTCATGCTCACCACTTAACATTTATGTTGTATCTGCATTCATTGTACATACTTTTTATAATCATCACCTGCACCCATCTTCCATATAGAGATTAGGTTCATATGAGATGTCATGATCTTAATTTGATCAGTTAATTAATTTTGTATACTTCTCACTGGTGTTAACATTGTGAGATTCAGAGTAATAGCAACACTAAAAACAAGGAGCTTGGGGAAATATAAGGAAGACTGTCTACACAATTACAGTGCTAGATTTAAAAGTACAAAGTCAAATTCCTAGATAAAAAGAAAATACACAAACAAAACTTAGAAAATAGAAAAATAACTTTTAATGCCAGATCAATATTACCTTAGATAATAAAAAGAAGAGCTGTCCGTATTCCCATTGAATGTCAGGTGCAAAACGACACACAGCAAAAAAGTCTCTGTCTGTGGAAGCTGTATCAGACTGCATCAACAAACAGGTGTGTCTAGTCTGTATCCAGCTGCTTTAAACAGACAGTGGTGAAAAACAAATCAATGAATTAAGCGAAATGCAAAACAAATTCAAGTAGAGTATAACGATAGGTTGCGTATGCAACCCCGGTTATCTGAAAAAGGAAGTACTGCCCAAGGGGGAGGGGTTTCTGCGCGCTGCCATCTGAACCAGATTGAATAATCACTCTATCAAAGCTGCCATTGGCCCCTGCCCTCGTCACTCAGAACTGGTCCCTTCCCACATCCTGTTCTATAAAACGTGACGTCAGCGCAGGTTTTTGCCGGGAGCAAATTCGATTTTAGATTAGATTGACAATTAGATTTTGTACAAACAAACTATATACATCACGGGGCGCAGGAGCCGGCTCATGCACCACACGTGGGACATCATAGCGGTGGCCGCTTGCTCCACTAGCACAGCTAGAAGCGAGGCCACACCAGCTTGACCATGTCGTGACAAACGAACTCTATACATCACGTGGCGCAGGAGTCTGCTCATGCACCTCACGTGGAACACAGGAGCAGTTGACACCTGCTGAATAGCGCAGCTAGCGCAGGGCAACTACAGCTCTTACCGTGTGAATAAATTAACTATGTACACAGCGGGGCACTGGAGAAACTCAAGCGTCCTCCGCTGGAGGACAACAGCAGCGGTCCCCTTGCTCTATGGCATACACAGCCAGAGGGGGCCACAGACCTGCTGACCAAGGAACTATATACACAGCGAGGCAGCGATACTCGAGCGCCGTCAGCTGGAAACAGCAGCAGTGAGCTCCCTGCTGCACAGGTCAGACGGAGCCACAGTCCTGCTATTTAACACATTTTACATATATATACAGAGAAGGGTACAGGCCAGACACATGCACCACCACAACTCAATGTATAATGAAACGAACTATATACAGGGTGGCCTCGTTAGGCAACGTGCCTGTAGGCCGCATGACAGACCCTGGGAACACATTGACAGGGCTGTCTGTACATCCAGGAGCAGCTCGCGTGGGTGCTCAACTGGAAGGCATAGTCCAGTGGAAGGGAAAAACACGGTTCACTAGCTCCCTCAGGATGCACTTAACAGGGGCAGACTGGGAGAGGATTTTAGTGGGGGTAAGAGAAAATTAACAAGAGGAGGAGGAGGATGGGAACTGAAATAATTCTGCTAGGAGGCTTGAATAGATTAGTGAATGAGTCAGGTAAGGTGACTGAGTTATCAACATACTTCCAGATTTCTGCAAAATCTTCAGTGTGCTTCATTTTCAGAGCACATGCAGTATGCAAGTTAAACGTGTATTATATAAAATGTGTTCCTTCATTTGTTGTGGGTGTTAACACAAAATCACCTCTCCCTGTATGTATACAATTCATTACAGTACAAGAAACAATGCCACTGTTTCCATGAAAGATTCTGTTGTATAGAAGATGAAATTGGTCTGAAAATGAGATTTGTGTTGCTATTTCTCAGAAATGTCTGTAATAAGCCTTAGATCAGAACAGTGTAATTTGTTATATCCAAAATAAAGTTGTTATTAATACATTAGAAACATGATTTTCCCCAATTTATGTATCTGTTCATTTTCTTAGTGGTAGTTTATCTTCTTTTAACTTTGTTTTTATAAATCAAGACTTTCATTCATTCTTCCTGGCTTTTGTCTGATGGTTGTCTGACATTTTTCTGTGTGTAGGGGGGAGCAGGGCACACTAAAAGTGTTGTTGTAAACCCACAAGGTAGCAATACATCAGCCCTGACACTGTAATAAACCTTTCTGTTGGTGAAACTGTAATCGTTCCCACATTTTCCCAAGGTGTAGTAGTTTTGTCCTTGTCTTTATACTTAATACAGAGTAGCCCAAGGAAATGTTTACATTTTCCAAGGTTTTTGATTAGCAGGTGTCTCCCTAAGGCTCAATATTGTTACAGGTAATGTACCTTACATTTAACAAATCCTTCTGGGTGACACTGTCAGAAATACATTTCAAATTTCAAAAGAAAAACTTTGGATGAAAATTAGTTTTAACCCCATGCCACATCATTCAAATTTTTTATCAATTAGACATGCTCTCACCAATACTGAAGAAAAACAGATTTGCATCAATGCTTTGTGCTATTCCAAACCCACTCACAAACATCTGATGAAGTACTAAATTAAGTCAATCAATCAATCAATACATTTTCATTTAGTATAAAGCCCTTCACAGGGTAGCCACCGAGCACTTGAAAACAGGCAATCTGGAATGTTTTCTAGCTGTTCTGTTTGAAAGGGTTCAATTCAAGAGTCCTGTATTTATATTATTGAACTACAGGGAAGTGTAACAAATGTATTCATTTTATATATTTATATTAATCACGATACATTATATTGTTTATTTAACACACCATAATTATCAAGTGTATTACTAATAATAATCAGTATTTCAATAAAATAGAGACGTTAAGACCCTGAACAAATCAACACTTTGCCTTAAACACATCCTAAATTACTGTAACCATACGTTATACTGTCATTGACTTCAATTTTGTAATTTTGCAATTTTGGTCTACATCCAATGCTCTTTGCATACAATGCCATGGGCAGATTTAAACCATGTATTTTAATTATATAACTCAGAACAGAAAAGGCTCGTTATAATACCCAATGAACATTTTAGACTCTTATGGCAAATATCAGTATTTTTTGTATATGTATTATGAAAAAGCACGGTAAACACAAAGTAATAAAAATCAGTTGAGACCACACATATCTCACAAAATGACCTAAAAGAGATTTTGTTAATTTAGACAAAAAACACAAATTGTAGAACACTCTGAGGCTTGACTGTTGAAAATAAACTAACCCAGCCCAGTTACCTTAAATATCAATGTAGACTTTATATCACATGACAGCCCGCTAATGGAATAATGTGAAAAGATTGTTATGGAGCTGCAGGATAATTTTACTAGGAAAGAGGCATTTCATGGGAATTTTGACAGAATGACAAATGTTTCCTTGTCACAAGCAAAGCATAAACGAAAACACAGGGTTCAAGAGTCAAGCAATACAAATTGTTAAAAAGGTTTTTGAAGGGCTGTCTGAGAGCTGTGTGTGAAAAAACGACCTGTATGTCACAATGAAACACAGTCGTCACCAATGGCCCATAAATAAGAAGCCCCATGAGTCTGTAGTCTAATATTAGCCAATGCCAGGAAGGGAGGTTAGATTTCACAATCTGTTGCCTTTTTTTTTTTTTAAATAAGAAGCTCTCAGCCTATCCTTTCAAATATATCAGACTCCAAAAGATTAATGTTGCTTTCTTCTCAAATAAACCATGATTCTGAGACAGGTGACACAACACGACTGATCAACAGTGAGAGAGTGTTAAATCATATGAAATTCAAAAGAAACATGGGGAAAATAACTACAGGTTTCGTCCCAGGCATTTTCAACTGGCGAGCTTTACAGAAACAACACTTTTGTCAAACTGAATACTGTGCTTCAAGGAACATAATTTTAAACATTGATACCCTGTGATTGACAATTGTGTTGAATTCCTTCTCTGTACCATAACAACAGTACAAAACAATACAAAATACACAGGATAGACATCTAATCACTTGAAAGCTTTCAATTCCACTGGGATATAATTATTTAATTACAAAATACTGTTTATTATCAACCCCTTTCTTGACTAAAAACCATAAAGATCATATTACAATAGTGCTGATATTAATAAATGAATGAAAAGATATTCTGCTTCATTTGCTAAAAAGGCTGATTAAGTGCCTACAGATTCAAAAATATGTATACACAAGATGCATCTGAAAATTAGACTTCCACACACTGACAACCTTTCTTGAGAGAGTAGTACTTTACACCACCAAACATTTTCATGTTATTTCATTTCCTGCATGCACTGTATGTGTCCTTGTCCTATGTTCTTTGTATTTTTGATTGCTATTTGCCATGTTAATTCATTGTTTTATGCACACATACCTTCCCAGAAGTCATCTTAAAGCTTGCTGCCAGGAAGGTATAAGATTTTTTTTTGTTTTTTAGTTGTTGTTTTTTGTGCAATGATTCATGCTGCAACACAGATATACTTTTATACCTATTGGGCAACTTTTGAGGAACCTTAAAATATATTTTGGCTGAATCACTCTGTATGTATTATACAAGACATTATAAAAAAATTACTTGAAAATAAAGATAAGGCAATCTACTTTGAATATATGTTTTATTTTTAATGTCCTGTTTATTTCAGGGTCTTTCTATTTGTCTTTCTAATAAGCTTTATACAATATCCACACACATGTCTGTCTATCTATCTATCTATCTATACACCGATCAGCCATAACATTATGAGCACTGACAGGTGAAGTGAATAACACTGATAATCTCGTTATCATGGCACCTGTCAGTGGGTGGGATATATTAGGCAGCAAGTGAACATTTTGTCCTCAAAGTTGATGTGTTAGAAGCAGGAAAAATGGGCAAGCGTAAGGATCTGAGTGACTTTGACCAAGGGCCAAATTGTGATGGCTAGACGACTGGGTCAGAGCATCTCCAAACCTGCAGCTCTTGTGGGGTGTTCCCAGTCTGCAGTGGTCAGTACCTATCAAAAGTGGTCCAAGGAAGGAAAAGCGGTGAACCGGTGACAGGATCATGGGCCGCCAAGGCTCATTGATGCACGTGGGGAGCGAAGGCTGGCCCGTGTGGTCCGATCCAACAGACGAGCTACTGTAGCTTAAATTGCTGAAAAAGTGAATGCTGGTTCTGATAGAAAGGTGTCAGAACACAAAGTGCATCGCAGTTTGTTGCGTATGGGGCTGCGTAGCCGCAGACCAGTCAGGGTGCCCATGCTGACCCCTGTCCACTGCCCAAAGCGCCTACAATGGGCACGTGAGCATCAGAACTGGACCACGGAGCAATGGAATTAATCCAATCGAGCATCTGTGGGATGTGCTGGACAAACAAGTCCGATCCATGGAGACCCCACCTCGCAACTTACAGGACTTAAAGGATCTGCTGTTAACGTCTTGGTGCCAGATACCACAGCACACCTTCAGAGGTCTAGTGGAGTCCATGCCTCGACGAGTCAGGGCTGTTTTGGAGGCAAAAGGGGGACCTACACAATATTAGGCAGGTGGTCATAATGTTATGGCTGATCGGTGTATAATGTATGTGTCATTATTTATATGTTAATATCTAGTAATACTGTAAAGCAGATTCTTGGAGCCTGTGCCATACCTCAATCCTGTTACAATAACATAATGCCTCTTTTAATTCAGGGCATGTAGATGGTTGGTTATGGTGCTAAGGCTTTAGATTGCATGGCCTAATTTAATTAAATATTACATACATTCAATTGATAATCAATTAACATTCAACTACTTGAGAATTCAAGTTTAATAGAATGTTTATGTAATATCTGTCTATACAGAACCTTTGTCAACGTGAAAAAACAGCAAGTTACAAAATGACTCAGCCACATCTAATGTGGAAATATCAAAGTTTGATATCTTAATTGTTTCTTGTAACTTGGCTTATGGCTGAGCCATTTTGTAACTTGCTGTTTTTTTTTTGTTTTTTTTGCACTGTTTTTTTTTAGATGTTACATTAATTGATACAACTGTTACATTACATCTATTTATCTTTATATATCATGTAGATTAATGTTAATAGATTATCAATTGAGTATCTATTTAGTATTTAAGCATTATCAAAATGTTTTTTAAATTAGAAAAATATATTTTTTGGTAAGAGATTTTATGTACATGTATTATGTACAGCTGATCATTAAATAAAACGTACTTTTTAAAACTTTTATATCTCCCATTAAAAATGTACAATTCCAGTACATTCTACTATGCAGAGCTATACAGAAAGACACTATTATGCCATTTAATGTTTTAATGAAGGGAAAGGTTATGAGTGTTAATAGAGCCATTCAAAGGCCACCAGTTACGCAAGACATTTTGGATTAATAATTCAAAGTTTTATCTTAAATTCCAAAGGAGGAATTGCAACTTTGCAATAGTAACCCAGTAAACCTGCAGCATTTTGAAACATTCCTCTACGTCTTGTGTGTATATGTCAACCAGTGGAGAGAATTATCAAGATTAAAAATGTAAATGCTTGTTATAACCGGAAAATGGAAAATCCAAAATAAAACCAAAGTTGAAGATAATGGGATGAACTGGACTGTAGTTTTTTTTTTTCAACACTGAAACCTGAGGACAGGTTACTAGAGGGGCTGAAAACCAAAACAAAATATCAACAAAGTGGGCTGTTAAATGGTGATTACATTTAATAAAACAGATCAAATACAATATAATTGTCTTAAGTCTGGGACACACCAGCACGTCGTCCTACTTCAGTTTGTGGGGTGTCACGTCAAGATTTCTTCAAGAGCAAGTTTTGAAGCGATGCTTCCCCGACTTAACAAAATCTCTTCTTCATCATCTTCCTCTACCTCCTCCTCTTCTGTTGATAATTCAGTGGAGTTTTCCCAAAACACAGACATTTATTTTTATTTTTAACCGTAATGCAAATGCATATTCCCTTTTAAAGTACAATGAGTGTGCCATGGGTGTATATAGCAACACACCGTCAATTTACAACTAAGCCAACCCAGATATTTATCGAGAATGGGGAAACCTCGTAACCACCCTTCCCCATACAGATTCAGCCAGGATCAAATTCCACAGCACGAATAGGTCTTTACTTTAACACAATACAGAGAAAATGTTGATATCAAATGCAGGGCACAAAGTCTGTAATACAAAAATCCATGGGTAGACAAAGGGAAAAACATCTCCTACAATTCGCCTTTAATAAAACTGGGTGGCTAAATGATATAAAACCCAAACCTAATAAAGAACATAACTAAACCAAACAAAACAAAGCTACACTAAAACCTAAAATTGTATGTCTTACCCAATAGTAAGAACTAGCAGCAAATTGATAGGACAGGCTTAATGAGGAAAGGAAATGTACAATAGTGATTATCAGTCCCTTGGGTTCTCATGGACCAAGTCTCAAGCTTCCACAAAAACAGCAGGTATGTGTCAGACTCCGGTGGACGTCAGGGCTCCTCTGGGTGGCATAGCTCTGCCAATCTCCTTTCCTTCCTCCAGGACCACTGACAGCTCCTCCAGGTGGACACTACAATGCAAGGGGGAGAGAACAGATGGTCTCAAGAGCCAGTATGGTAAGTTTCCGTGGCTCCACTACAACAATTCTGTATCCTCACTCACTCAGTGGCAGCCTCCACTGGCCTCTTCCCTTCCTTACCACACCACTCTGCATTTCTCTCCTCACCAGTACCTTCACTAGAGTCAGCCCTGAACCTGAGACACGTGAAGCACCGCCATCCCCTGAGGAGTCTGTGACACTGCATCTGCAGAGAAGTACAATTTGTATTTTATACGTTTTGAGTGTTCAAGGTTTGCAATCTAACTTGTGTTCCTTTACACAGATCACCACTCAGGAGTTGGGAGTCCTTCTGGAAGGTGGAGATGGGTTCACTTTGAGAGGCAAAGGATTTAAATAAAGAAATACAATCTTTTGTTTCTGTAAATGGCTTGTTCCTTAGTTCTTCCTTTACTGGTATCAACTTCGCCAATACAAATCCATAAAGCACCGTAAAGCTGCACATATCTCTCTATATTTCTGTGTCTCCAGACCCATTTCAGTTTTGATTTCCTCCTCTATCCTTCTCTGTGCTGTGGCGCCTCTGGCCCCTGTTGCTTGCCCTTTGTTTGCTGCCCATAGCACTGAACACATCTGAGCTCTCCAGCTAGAGCTTTATAGAATAAAGAGGAACAGGGGCGAAGCAGGCCTGCAGGGTGGAAATGGGCATGTCTCATTGGTGCAAGAGCTCAAAATACAAAACTCGTGCAATTAATGAATACAAACCAAACGCATGTGAATTAAAAAAACTTGAAATGTGGTTAAGTTCAATTCCTAAAACAAAAGTATTCTTTGTTTACTTTTCCTTTTTTTAATATAATTATTATGTGAAAAATAAAGTTTTACCTGAATTAACATAGATATATTACTCAAACAGTTGAAAGCTATGAATGAATGGAATAATGAATCATGAAATATTAACAGAATATCTTTTCAGTATTTAAAATCTTTGTACAGGGTAGAGGAAGGATCTGGGTGTACATGGACCCTTTTCAGCCGTACTCAGATTATTTCACATCATTATCTAAATAAAACTGAAGCAGAAAACAAACTGATATGTTTTCTATGATTGACAGTAGCTTATGAAATAAGCATAGGCTTACAGATGTTTTACTGGAAATCGAAACAATAATGTGAAAACTAGGCCTCATAAAAACCTCTGTCCTTTACAGCAATTGAAAATCCAAGACATATTCTTTAGCATAGAAAGTTAAATTTCATCTGTAGTCTTTGTATTATTTCAGAATCTGATAGTAATACAACATAAGGTGCATCCTATCCCTTTGTTTAGTCTTGGCATTAAACAATGCTAAATGTTTTATGCTTAACAATAATTACAGGGATTATTCAGTGAACAAACCGTTGACCTTGGCTGAAAATAAATCTCCACTTGGTTTCCAAATAGAATATTAATTGTCCCACCAATAGGTGAGGTGGAATTCAGGTGTATGACGACAATTCTCTGCTTTCCATAGAAATTTTCAACAATTGCGTCCCTTGGAGGTTACAAGGCTGACCTTCAACAAGATGAAATCCATTCAGCCCCCATTCAAAAGCCCTCTTTCAAAACACCACAAAGCTGCTAAAGACTTTCATTAAAGTGACAGACTGTGTTTTAATAAGTCAGACGGTGGTTAAGTTCTCAGCCATGGAAAATCACAAGACAGAAAAATACATCATTTATCAAATGTAGGGCTGTACATCTGCATGTCTCTAGAATGCAAATTATTCTATATGCTTACACGTTATCCCAGCTCACATTTTGCTTTATGCACCATACACATTTATTTGTTTACCCATATTATTTTACAATTTTGCAAAAAAATAACTTGCCATGTTAAAATTATTAGGAAAGACAAAGCCAAAGGACCACCACTCTCTTTTTGTCACTATAAACTTAAAAATAGCATTACTCATTTTGCCATGACGTACAGGGCTGTTCATCAAACTGGCAGAGCAAAAGAACATTGCCTTCAATTCATCAGCAGGGCTTGTACTTCAAAATAACTGACAACTTTATTTTCTGCACTAGTTCAGTTGTCACAGCCCTGTCCTTTCCAACAATGCCTGCAATTTCAAGTTATTTACTCCTGCATTTCCATGAATTAGTATTGTTTATTACAATAAAGAGATGAATTTCAACCCAAATTGATTGTAAACAAATTGCCTATTAAATTATTGTTAATTTTGAATGAGGCTGCATTTGCCTGGATGGTTGCACTTTCAAGTGATTAGGTGAAAAAGTACACGTGAAGATCAATAAATAAAATAACAACACGAAAAAAAAAAGAAAAATTAGTCAATTGAATTAAACAAATCAATATGTGAAAATAGCAACAATATAAGTGATTAAAGTGTGTGCTCTGGCATGTCACATGACATCCACATTATTTAATATGACTTACATTGTAAATATATACAGTATATTCATTCATTTTCTCATTTACTATATATATATATATATATATATATATATATATATATATATATATATATATATATATATATATACAGTGGGGGAAAAAAGTATTTGATCCCCTGCTGATTTTGTATGTTTGCCCACTGACAAAGGACTGATCAGTCTATAATTTTAATGGTAGGTGTATTTTAACAGTGAGAGACAGAATAACAACAAAAAAATCCAGAAAAATGCATTTCAAAAAAGTTATAAATTGATTTGCATGTTAATGAGCGAAATAAATATTTGACCCCTTCGACTTAGTACTTGGTGGCAAAACCCTTGTTGGCAATCACAGAGGTCAGACGTTTCTTGTAGTTGGCCACCAGGTTTGCACACATCTCAGGAGGGATTTTGTCCCACTCCTCTTTGCAGATCCTCTCCAAGTCATTAAGGTTTCGAGGCTGACGTTTGGCAACTTGAACCTTCAGCTCCCTCCACAGATTTTCCATGGGATTAAGGTCTGGAGACTGGCTAGGCCACTCCAGGACCTTAATGTGCTTCTTCTTGAGCCACTCCTTTGTTGCCTTGGCTGTGTGTTTTGGGTCATTGTCATGCTGGAATCCCCATCCACAACCCATTTTCAATGCCCTGGCTGAGGGAAGGAGGTTCTCACCCAAGATTTGATGGTACATGGCCCCGTCCATCGTCCCTTTGATGCGGTGCAGTTGTCCTGTCCCCTTAGCAGAAAAACACCCCCAAAGCATAATGTTTCCACCTCCATGTTTGACGGTGGGGATGGTGTTCTTGGGGTCATTCCTCCTCCTCCAAACACGGCGAGTTGAGTTGATGCCAAAGAGCTCGATTTTGGTCTCATCTGACCACAACACTTTCACCCAGTTCTCCTCTGAATCATTCAGATGTTCATTGGCAAACTTCAGATGGGCCTGTACATGTGCTTTCTTGAGCAGGGGGACCTTGCGGGCGCCTATGGTGACTATGGTCCCAGCTGCCTTGAGATCATTAACAAGATCCTCCCGTGTAGTTCTGGGCTGATTCCTCACCGTTCTCATGATCATTGAAACTCCACGAGGTGAGATCTTGCATGGAGCCCCAGACCGAGGGAGACTGACACTTATTTTGTGTTTCTTCCATTTGCGAATAATCGCACCAACTGTTGTCACCTTCTCACCAAGCTGCTTGGTGATGGTCTTGTAGCCCATTCCAGCCTTGTGTAGGTCTACAATCTTGTCCCTGACATCCTTGGACAGCTCTTTGGTCTTGGCCATGCTGGAGAGTTTGGAATCTGATTGATTGATTGCTTCTGTGGACAGGTGTCTTTTATACAGGTAACGAGCTGAGATTAGGAGCACTCCCTTTAAGAGAGTGCTCCTAATCTCAGCTCATTACCGGTATAAAAGACACCTGGGAGCCAGAAATCTTGCTGATTGATAGGGGATCAAATACTTATTTCCCTCATTAACATGCAAATCAATTTATAACTTTTTTGAAATGCGTTTTTCTGGATTGTTTTGCTGTTATTCTGTCTCTCACTGTTAAAATACACCTACCATTAAAATTATAGACTGATCATTTCTTTGTCAGTGGGCAAACGTACAAAATCATCAGGGGATCAAATACTTTTTTCCCTCACTGTATATATATATACGGTAAATGAGAAAATTAACAGCGGGTCTGCACAATTAGTTCATTAAAGTCATATTTATGGCCTAATTGTATTACTTAATAAAAAGGATGTGATTAAAGTCTGATTTAAACTTTCATAAATGTACAGAATATTTTGAATTCCATTGAGTTGAAGAGTTAAAGATTAAATAAGTAATGGATATGTTTAGTAATATATTTGTGTAGCAAAGATAGGAAAACATTTCTTTTTTAATGGAAATATTTAAATAAATGGTGTAGAGTAGGATTATGTTAAGAAAAAACAAAGCAAGAAAGCACACAAGCCAGAGGGAACAATTACAAAATCTTGATGCTGAAATCATGATCAATTCATCCCATGTGACACTGAAAGCTTCACATCAGGTCAAGAGGTGATAAAATTAATTACCTCTGCAATATACAGAAGTATGATATGGTCGACCTGAAGTCAAATGAAGCTGAATGAAAAGTTTATTACCTCCTGGCAAGCACAATTATATTTTCTTTCTGTTGGAGAATTGTTGCTATTTCGTATTATTTCAAGATAAGCCTATTCTCTTACACCGTCATCCATTTAGTCACTTGGCTCTGCATTCAGATTCAATGCAAGGCTTGTGGTTTAAACCATTCTTAATACAACCCTCTCTTCTTTCTCACTACCATCATCAATGTAATGATTAAAACCTACAAATTATATTGTTCTTCATTCTCAATTCACCAGATATAGACAAGCATGTTGGGAAATAAGTTATAGGTTCACTAACCACAAATACAAAGTGTGTGTAGGCAGAGGACTAGGCAGGATGCTACTTGAAACAGCGCTCAATATGCTCTATTTATACATTCTACCTTAATGTATAGAGGGTTACAAATGGCTATACATACATTTATTTTTTTGACCATTTGAAAATGTCTATGCAAATTAACTCTTTGTTTAAAAAAGTATGTCCTGGGCAAGAAAAAGGATAAAAGTAAAATTGGAAATAACTGTAATGGCAGAGAAACATCTGAAGGTGTCAGAGATGGCTCATGATACTGACCTGGATCAATCAAGTGTAATGTCAAATGACTTAGATAGTGCTGTTTTGTACAGTCAGTACATTGCATTTTTAATTTTTTAAGAATTATTAATTAGATGTATGTATTGTATGTATGTATGTTGTGTATATATATATCATTGTTTTGTGTAGAAAAGAAACAATACATTGCTAGAGCAAACATAATTGTAAAAGTGCTCAGTTATTTGTTGAATATCAAAAACATTAAATCTGTATTGTTATTCCTTATTTGGCAAAATATGGCCCATTATAAACATTTGGGAATAGCACATAATAAACCTATACATTGGTTCATAATTGTCTTGTATTATTCTGTGCTCTGTGATGTATGAAATAATGTAATTATGTATACTAAGTTAGAATCAGAATTGTAGTCTGGATGCTAAAAGAGGAAAACAAAAGCAAAAATTATGTTTTGGATATAGGGAAACAGAATTTCCTGCTGCAGCTGTTTAGACTACCAATAGTTAAAAGCAGTCTATATTATTATTATTACCATTATAGCAAAACTCAGTGAATTCAAAAATATTCCCACATTTAATGGAAAATGTATTAGAATAATGCAGAGGGTGCTATTTGAAGAATTTAGATAGGAGATTTACAACTGACATAAAGAAAGTTCTGAAATTGCAAGCCTTAGTGCTGGCTCTGCCTGTCTGATAACAGTACATTTGAGTAAAATAATTACCACTACTGCTCTGTGAGTTTTCTATACAATTTGGTCATATTAGCAACTTTTCACATTTAAAAGTTTAACACCCACCCAAAAAGGTGATGGCTGACAGGAGATTAAGGATTCAGTTTGTAACATTTAATCACTTCTTGGATACAAAAACATAAAGAAAAAACCAAGAGCATGAGATTTGTCTTCCTCGCAGCATAACAGCATAACAATAACAATTCAGTGATGTATTAGCACATAATTCATAGCGACTGCAATTCATTATTGAAATATTTCCTACCCTTGCGATCCAAGTATAGGTTAAGATTTGAATGGATATGGCAGTCATAGATCACACAACTGCACTAAATCTAATTTAATAAATTCATTTAGATTTTTTAAATGTTAATTTGCTATAGTGCTATATTTACCTTGTATCGAAATGATGAGATAGTTGTACACTGCTTCAAAAGTTTCTAAAAATTGCTGTGAGAGCATTAGCAGGTTCTTGGGTTCTTTTTAGTTTGAATAGTGAGAATGTGACCACTCCCACAGCAGAACTGTGCGAAACAAGAGCTGCGGAAAGTTCTACTAATATCAAAATAAAAGGGGAAATCCACAGAACATCCATATTTTCTCAGGTTATTCAGGTATAAAACATATTCTGTGGAGTGAGTGTTTCATGTCCAGTTCATTGTATGTACCAGAAATCAGAGATTGACAAATATGCTGTGTCTAGAGCTGTTTTGCTGAAAGTCATTAGAGAAAATCAGAGAAGTCATGAAAATCATTAAAAACGAGCATTCTATGCACATTCGATTGACCCATCACCCTATTTTTTCTGAAAGGTGATGTTTGTAGTCATAAAAAGTAAACTTCCCCACCCAGAACTTTAAATTATTATTTTATTGAAGACACTGCCATGTAGGCTACAGCGCAGTGTGAACTGTGCACACACATTTTTTGATTTTTGGTGGAGTAAGCAGTGTAAGAATTATTTTAATTTATGGCCACTTATGTTTCTGCATTCACATCGCAAAACTGTTTTTAAATTATTTAATCCAGTTTATTGTTTCAACAACAACTACATATTCAGTGACCATGAGACTTAGGTCCAAGTACATCTACATGAATATACAAGTACTTGTTTTAAGGCTGTGTACGTTTTTATGTATGTACTTAAGAATGAATGCAAGTACTGTGAGCTGCTTTTAACTATATTGCTATAATGTAGGCACTTGAGGTGAGATCATCAGAAGTAACTCTCAACTAATTACCACACATCATATTTCAACAAACAAACTGAATCACACTGACACAACTTTGCAAATTGCACAAATTAATGATTGGATTTTTCAGGGAAATAGAATACCACAGCAGCAAGAGTTTGTGTTTGCTAATGAGTGAGAAGAAATGAGGGAAACTAAATTCAAATTCATATTGCTTTATTGGCATGACAGTTATACTTTAGTTACATTACAACTAATTCACCTGGTGACAGATCCAGAAAAACAAGGTCATGTAAAGAATTCACATCTCTCCTTTCTTCCCACTGTGCTGATTGATCAATATATCTTGTTCTTTGCATGTAAGTGTCAATCGCTTCAGTAAGAGTCATTCTAAATCCCTCCAAGAAAACACATTCTGAATGGTCAAATACAACTTGTATGTAACTTTTATGATGCTGCCAGATTACTTCACATCTTTGTGGTCCACATTCTTCTGCTTATAACAATGGGAAGTGGATATAGTCTTGACTGGACTGCAGCACCTACGTTATCAGTTATATAAAAGTAATTATACACTACAGGTTATAGTTTTGATCATCAGTTATAATTATATAATTATAGAACATATTTTAATTATATCCTCAAATCTAGTGGTTTGAAAATACATAAATCTTAATGAACTCCATATACAAACACACAATTCAATAAAACAGGTTAGTGCTGTGTTTCCTCTTTATCTTTGGCAAATTGACACCCTGTTACCAGGTATCACAAATTTAAAAGGCACTCATATGTACTCAAAAGGTACTCTTTTTGAATAGTGCTCAAGTACAAGTACTGAATACATAACCTGTAAGTATTCTGAGTACACAGGAATGTGTATTCAATTATCTGATGACCATATTGCTACCAAAGTTACTGAGGATGTTAAGTTACCCTTCAACTTGAAATAAACCATCATTGAATAACAGTGAATACTGGTGCTTAATTACCATGCACAGTCAACATTAAATACTAACTGTTCTAGCCACTGCTCATCTGATACAGATTTCATTGGGAAAGCAACATCACATAAGGTTTTATACATTCATAATTATTAATTAAAAGAAAATACATTGTAAACACTAATAAGTGCAAAATACAAACAATAAGTTATTAAAATGCATAGTTACATAGATATCAAGTCTCACACATTGGACATGAGACATTTGGTATTTTTTATGCTTTCACACAACTGGTATGAAAACTCACACCTTTGGAAAATAAGCCTCTAAAAATTATAATCTGCCAGTTTCCAAGACTGAGAATTAGTCAAAATTAATTTTGTGTCAGAAAATGCTGCAATTGCTTTACTAGCAGTTACACAGGGTTGAAAACATTCTGACTGGTCAGTGCACTCTTGTTTAACCACTGAGATACCTGGAGGTCAAGACAAGGGGGTGACAGTGCTTCCACCAAAGAGAAATCAAACAAAGAAGCTTTGCTGATAAAACAACAAAACATGTAATGATGCAGCCATGTTCAAGTTGACTTTTAAGAAAAATATTTAATTGCATAAGTATCCAGATCTGTCCAGTTTTGTTATCTGCTGTGCATTAGATGTTTTTCCTGTGCATCATTCACCACAGGATAATCTGTTTCTACACTTTTTGTAATACATGTTTCCTTTAGCTAAACCAGTTACAGTCGTGGACAAAAATATTGGCACCCGTCTACTTTTTCAAACAATGCACCATTTCTTCCAGAAAACTGTTGACATATAAAATATTTTGGTATGCACATACGTATGTCTTTGGTTTGCAGTTGAGCAAAATAAAACAAATCAGAATAATTTACTAAATATTATCTTATTCCACAAAGAAATCCTAAAATGGCCCAGACAATATTATTGGCACATTTTAGAAGTAGTTAGAAATAATTAGATTTCAAGCAGGGGAATATCCTATACTTTGGAATTTAACTCACCTGTGAATAGTTGCAGGTGCCTTCAATATAAAATCACTCAGTTAACCAGTTTGAATAGAGAAAAATATGCAATGTGAATGCAATGAGCATGGAGAAAAGAAAGAAAAACAGAGAACTCTCAGAGGAGGTAAGACACACGTAGCCAAACATGGACAATATCAAGGCCATCTCCAGAGACCTTCATGTTCCTGTTTCCACTGTACTTAATGTTATCAAGAAGATTAATGCCCATGCCACTGTAGCTAACCTCCCTGGATGTGGCCACAAGAGTAAACTTGATGGAAGATTGCAGCGAAGGATGGACCACACTGCATAAAAAAGTTTGACTGCTTTTTGGCAAAACAAACCTGAGCATGCCTCTAGCACTGGGTGCCTTGAATGTGTGCATGGCATCATGAAACCAGGAGAATATTAAGGAATTTTGGAGCACAATGTTGAACCTTGTATCAAAAAGCTGGGTCTCCATTGAAAGTCATGGGTCTTACAGCAGGACAATGACCCCAAGCACACTTCAAAAAGCACCCAGCAATGGTTTAAGACATTGTTGTGAAGTGGCCAGCAATGAGTCCAGATCTAAATCCGGTTGAAAACTTGCGGAGAGATCTGAAAACAGAAGGTACCCTTCAAATCTGTGAGAACTGTGAAGAAGAGTGGGCCAAACTGCAAGTACAGAGGTGCAGGAAGCTTGTTGTTAGCTATAGGAAGCACTTGATTGCAGTTATTTTGATCAAAGGCTGTACCACCAAATATTAAGTCTAGGGTGTCAATAATTTTGTCAATGCCATTTCTGCTTATTTTCTGATTTAAATGTATATATTGTAGTAGTGTGAGAGGCAAGGCTGGGGTCAGGGCGGGTCTTTCAGTGGAGGAGACTACAAAACATCTCCTCCAGGACTCCAAACCCCAGAAGCCAGCAGGGCTCCTGATGGCCATAGCCCCGCCCACCACTTCCCCTATAAAAGGAAGAAGGAAGCAAACCAGTGTGTGCTTGCTTGGCTGGGGGTAGCAAGGTGCACAGGAGAGCGAGAAGACAGGAGAGCGAGAAGACAGGAGAGCGAGAAGACAGGAGAGCGAGAAGACAGGAGAGCGAGAAGACAGGAGAGCGAGAAGACAGGAGAGCGAGAAGACAGGAGAGCGAGAGCAGGAAAAAGAAGGGATAAGTTCACAGTTCACAGATTCACTGGTTTACGACCCTTATTCTGGACCTGGACCATTCTCCCTCTTAACCCCCAGACTGTCTGACAACCTCCCACCGGTAATTAACTTTGATTACGGACTGTGACTACGAACCTGCCTTGCCCCTGTCGTGCTTCTGTTTGCCCAGTGTTCGGCTCCACCAACCCGGGCATTTACTGTTCTTGTTATTGTTTGTTTTGTATTTAGGGATTGTTTACGTTTAGTTAGTTGGCTAGGTTTTGTTGAGCTTTTTGACACTGTGCCTGCCATTAAGGGAAGCAATAAAACAACAGCAAGCCTGTTTTGTACCCTCTGCCTGCCTCCCTACTGTGTATTTCAAGACCAGATCCCGCCTACATACAGCCCTTTCTTGTGACGGGCCCCCCAACCCATTACAATTGGTGGAGAATGCGGGCATAGGCTGTGTGGTCTGGATCAAAAAAGAGACGCACACACAAGGTTGTTTTGTTGCGTATGGGGCTGCGTAGCCGCAGACCAGTCAGGGTGGCCATGCTGACCCCTCTCCACTGCCGAAGCGCCTACAATGGGCACGTGAGCATCAGTACTGGACCACGGAGCAATGGAAGAAGGTGGCCTGTCTGATGAATCACGAGTTCAAGGTGTTGACTTGGCCTCCAAATTCCCCCGATCTCAATCAAATCGAGCATCTGTGGGATATGCTGGACAAACAAGTCCGATCTATGGAGGTCCCACCTCGCAACTTACAGGACTTAAAGAATCTGCTGCTAACGTCTTGGTGCCAGATACCACTGGCAAAAGGAGGACCTACACAATATTAGGCAGCTGGTCATAATGTTATGGCTGATTGGTGTATACAGATGTATAGTGTGAAGGTTAGGATTCATGTTGTAGTGTGGTTTCACCAAGAACACATGGAATACAACATGGTGCACAATTGAGCAAACGAGGTGAAGGAATCTAGAACCTGTTATGGCTGATCGGTGTATGTGATGGGACTGATATTATGTTTATATTTATCTCCCTTCTTATGCAGAGATTTTATTATGAGGGTAAATGACACCCCAGGAAATCTGTCTCCCTGGGAGCCCCACCTGGGAGAGGGATGGGTGAGTGGCCACAACACTTATGTGTTTCAGCTTCAGAGGGCATGCAATAACTAATGACTATAGTTAGAACTAAGTTGATATGACACTTTTATATTATAGAGTTCTAATTTGTTGGCACCCTTTGGCGACCATCTAGTTCCTCTAATAGTTTGCACTGTCCTTGTACACTCACCTAAATGATTATTAGGAACACCATACTAATACTGTGTTTGACCCCCTTTCGCCTTCAGAACTGCCTTAATTCTACGTGGCATTGATTCAACAAGGTGCTGAAAGCATTCTTTAGAAATGTTGGCCCATATTGATAGGATAGCATCTTGCAGTTGATGGAGATTTGTGGGATGCACATCCAGGGCACGAAGCTCCCGTTCCACCACATCCCAAAAATGCTCTATTGGGTTGAGATCTGTTGACTGTGGGGGCCAGTTTAGTACAGTGAACTCATTGTCATGTTCAAGAAACCAATTTGAAATGATTCGACCTTTGTGACATGGTGCATTATCCTGCTGGAAGTAGCCATCAGAGGATGGGTACATGGTGGTCATAAAGGGATGGACATGGTCAGAAACAATGCTCAGGTAGGCCGTGGCATTTAAACGATGCCCAATTGGCACTAAGGGGCCTAAAGTGTGCCAAGAAAACACCCCCCACACCATTACACCACCACCACCAGCCTGCACAGTGGTAACAAGGCATGATGGATCCATGTTCTCATTCTGTTTACGCCAAATTCCGACTCTACCATCTGAATGTCTCAACAGAAATCGAGACTCATCAGACCAGGCAACATTTTTCCAGTCTTCAACTGTCCAATTTTGGTGAGCTTGTGCAAATTGTAGCCTCTTTTTCCTATTTGTAGTGGAGATGAGTGGTACCCAGTGGGGTCTTCTGCTGTTGTAGCCCATCCGCCTCAAGGTTGTACGTGTTGTGGCTTCACAAATGCTTTGCTGCATACCTCGGTTGTAACGAGTGGTTATTTCAGTCAAAGTTGCTCTTCTATCAGCTTGAATCAGTCGGCCCATTCTCCTCTGACCTCTAGCATCAACAAGGCATTTTTGCCCACAGGACTGCCGCATACTGGATGTTTTTCCCTTTTCACACCATTCTTTGTAAACCCTAGAAATGGTTGTGCATGAAAATCCCAGTAACTGAGCAGATTGTGAAATACTCAGACCGGCCCGTCTGGCACCAACAACCATGCCACGCTCAAAATTGCTTAAATCACCTTTCTTTCCCATTCAGACATTCAGTTTGGAGTTCAGGAGATTGTCTTGACCAGGACCACACCCCTAAATTCATTGAAGCAACTGCCATGTGATTGGTTGATTAGATAATTGCATTAATGAGAAATTGAACAGGTGTTCCTAATAATCCTTTAGGTGAGTGTATATACATATATTATAAACTTAATGAGTATTAAGGAGGGTGTTAAAAATACTAATGTTGTGTATGTTAAAGCAAAAATTGCAAGTGTTGCACATTGAGGAGTGGTGGCTAATACAAAAATATGAAGATTAGAGGGCCCAAAGAAATGGCAAATTATTACAGGCTATCACTTGATGAATTTAAATGAGTTTTCAGAAAACTGAGCCAGTTAATTGTTTTTTGACAATAAGCTTTTTCTGTTTACACGACTCATAATGGGTAATCCATTTTCAGTTTTGATAAATTCAGCAGTGTACACAGATTTAACCTTTTAGAAAACAAATGCCATTTGTGTGTACACAGCATCAAGGCAAACGTGAAAAGACAGGGCTCCGTTCCGTCTGCAGGAAAACTGAAACCTAAATTTTCAGACTCATCAAAGTTTCAAATTCGGATACTTTAGGCTGTTCAACAGATCCAGCACTTGTACTTCCCCAGGTTGTGCAATCGAATCACAGCTCATTACAGTTCTTTCATTCATGTCAAACACTTTTCTTATTCAATGCATTTTACCTAGCTTGAGTGAATTTGATATTTCAGTGGCACAGGCTGTTTCCAGTAAACATTTGGATCAGCCTGTTAAATATTATTTACACCAGGGGTTCCCAAAGTGCATACCTTGAGAATGTTTGGTGAGACCCCTCAAAGCCAACCTTCAACCACCCCTTTTCTGAACCTTTACTCTATTTTTACACTTTCTGATTTTTTTTTTTACAAATTACACATACAATTTGGGGGAAAATAATAAAACAACAATTCAAGTTAATAAATGTTCTCTAACAGAAATGTATAGGAAATAAAAAGGTATGATTTGGGATATATTTAGTTTTCATTAGTGGTTCATTTTCTACTGCGGCCCCCGCCATCCCATGCAAGGTCTGGAAATTGGCCCTCCATCACCAGTCACCAGACATTGGGAACCTCTGATTTACACCCTGTTTGGAAAAAGCAGTTTTGGATCCATTCAAACATTTAATTTAACTCTTCCACCACCCTAGATGAAGATAAATAATTTGTGGTCTTGATTGCTCCAAAACATACACTAACACAGTAATATCAGTTCACATTTCAAACATTTAACACAACAACAGAGCTAAGATGGTGGACAGATTCCTGTCATGGCCCTTTCTGATAGTATTACATGGAGGCTACCAGTCAGTCACAGGTTTTACCGACTTTGAACCCACCAAACCTTTACATGTTTGTAGCTCCTTTCAGAATCCAATGTTATGGAATATAGGCCCAATCTGCACTCTAAATCAAATAAAGGGATCCTTTCTGGTTGGATCTATTTGGCACCTCCAAGACAATATATTTGTATTATTATAAAGTGAACAAAAAGACAAGGAACGCCAGGTCATTTTTATTTCATCCTGTTAAACTTTTTGCCTGAATACAGCACATGTTCAGAATAGTAAGAACGTTTTCATTTTCTTTTTAAATTAGTTAATTATGACATGATTTCAGTTCAATAGGTGGTGTTTTCAAAAAACCAACATTTGTCAAACTGTGTTTGAAAACATGTAGTTGGGTCAACTGGCAATGTATTATGCATGACATACTGATTGTATATTTATCTCACCTAAAATAAAATGCAAAGACTGCCTCTTAAACAGTTTTATGACTCGCTAGCAATACTGTTCTGCTCAACTTTTTTTAACCAAGTTTTTAGAATGCATTTTAATCATTTCATTTTGAAATGTTAGGCTATTGTTTTCACATGTGATAAACTACATGTTGTGTCCCTTTCCCTGGACTCAGCATTTGGATATATTATACTGCTCACCCTGTCAGGTTTGTACTTTAGTAGAGACAAATTCAGAATAACACTCATCCTTGTATATAAAATGAATTCACGTGGATTCTAAATATTAGTTATTACTGTGCAGTTTCTTGGCAGCTAGGTAAAAATTAAATCATATAATAGGCAGTCCACACTGCTCTTGCTGTATTTTTCATCCCAGAGGATCAATTTGTAACAGCACGAATAAAATCAATAATGAGTGACAGGTTCAGCATCAACAAACTACAGTATTCCGGCATGAGGGACTGAGAATTACTTCAATGTCATGCCATGGCAATTACAAACCTTGTATTTCATTGCACTCTATGGAAGCCTGCAATCAAGCACTGTGTTTTCAATTTTTGACTGGTTAGAAGGATCAATTTCATCTGGACCTTATTGTGATGTAAAGTAGACCAGTGGTTCTCAAACCTGGTGCTGGAGCACCCTCTACCCTGCTGGTTTTTGTTCCAACCAAGCTCTCAATTACTTAATTAAACCCCTAATTTAAGTTTTTTTTTTTTATATATAAGTTTTTCCTTATATAATATTGTACTTAACTTAAAACCCCTACTGTTCAAATAATTAAAAGGTTCAATTAAGTAATTGAGAGCTTGGTTGACACAAAATCCAGCAGGGTAAGGGGTCCTCCAGGACCAGGGTTGAGAAACATTGAAGTAGACCATATCTAATACCACAGAAAAGGATTAAAGGTGTTAACTCCATAAAATTCCTAATCTGCTTTCTAGCCACCTGGAGTTTGATGTTGTGTGTGGAATGAAGGACTAGGTTGGTTAAATTAGTGTAATTTAATATTTATTTCAGTTAGGTAATTCAGAGTTAATTTGGAGCTAAGAACAGAAAACCCTGGAGTTCTTTATGACTAGGCATGGGGATCGAGACCCGGTTCTATTAAGGACCCGGTTCTCAAAACCCGAATATCAATAAGGTCCGAGCTTATCGATAGTGCTATCGAGACTAGTGGGTAATATAATGTAACATTGACTCTTGTCTCTCGAGACATAAGTTATGTCATTTAAATCAAATCACTGGTGCATAAACATACATTGATTGTCTAATAAAATTACTAAATTCAATTGAATTGTCTGCCAACCACCTTTAAACTAAATGAAGAAGAATTTAATTGTGTCAGCCCTAATTCGCTTATTTTCTTATTTTGTTGCTTGCTAGGATGGCTGAACGTACTAAGCGGTCAAAGGCTTGGCTACATTTTAATAAAGCCAAAGATAAGGAAGAAGCGACATTTAATTTATGTTCAAAGGTAAATTCTTGCAAGGGAGGGAACACTACAGCAATGATTAAGCACCACCTTGTGCATCAGGTAAAGGGAAAATGCAGAACCTTCGACTGTCTTCGGGTCACAACAGTGGCAACTCCAGCTGCCATTGCAGGACAGTCATCTTCCTCCACCCAAGGTATGCATGGTGAGCGCACCCCAACTTCGTAGCAAGTCTCCATTGTTGACAATAATAAGCCAGTTCAGGGCTCTGCAGTGCAACTATTTCACTCGCATATGCCCCTAAAATTAGATACGTGCGCGAACCGGAAAAATGATTTAAAAGCACAGTGTGTGAGTAAAGACTAGCCTCCCCCCCCTCCCCTGCGCCGCTGATCATTCAAAACATAGCCACCGGGAACATGGCTCTGTGGGCTGCTTAAGCAGCTCGTTAAACAAAAACAGAGACAGATGAAAATAGGGATAAGGAAGGTTTGGGTTTGGTTAGCTGGTCATTTAGCTATATCAGGTGACTTTTGTTGAAACTTTTCATAAAGTCGAGCTTGTCAATGTCACTTTTCGTCAACCGACCAATCACAGTCATTTATACTAGTTACTCAACCAGGTTGTGCATAGTACATCTGCAGTGGATAGATGTAGATTTTGCCAGAGCCAGGATGCCATTGTGCCAATATGTGCTCCTTTTAGCCAGCTTCCTCCTGAGAGCAACATGTTCCCCTTGTTCTATTTTACATTTGTTTTACTTACTTATTACTTATAGTTATTGTTTACATTAAGTGTGGAGTGGATTGTGTGGGTGCTGCTAATATATATATATATATATATATATATTAATTAATTCATTTAGATGGTGGTCAGCTCAAGCTCACCCCAGCTCGTGAGTCCACAGCTCCACCCCCCGTACACCAAACTTCCTTCACCCTGGCTGCCAGGAGGATGCCATCTGATAAAGTGGAGGAGTGTCACAGGGCTGTCACGAAGTTCATAGTGAAAGGGTTGCATTCCTTTGCAACAGTTGAATCACCATGGTTTAGGGAGATGACCAAGGCCCTCAATCCATGTTACACACCTCCCTGAAGGACTGTTCTGTCCAACACCCTCATCCCTGCATGGTATGAGGGGGAGAGGCAGAATGTTATAACAGAGCTGGCAAATGTGGGCAAGGTATCCATCACAAGCGATGGGTGGACTAGCTTAGCGCAGGACCACTACAAAACGGCCCATTACAGCAGGCAAGGCACACTTCACCAAAAGGTCTTGCGGACCAAAGCTGTCTACCGGGCGCAGACAGGGGAAACATTGGCAGTGGAGATTGGGGAGGTGTTGGAAGAGTTTGGCATTGCGCACAAGGTGGTTGTGATGACCGTGGACAATGCGTCCAACATGGATGTTGCTGCAAAGAGGCACACACCCTCAACTTGGCAGCGCACAAAGTCTACAGCATTGCCACAGTGACCCTGTGGGCAGCAATTTTAAGAGTTGTCATCATGTGGATGAAGCGATCTACAATGGCCAAGACTGTGCTGAAAGAGAAGCAGCTCCTCCTCAAACTTGCTTAGCACATCATGCTACTGGATGTCAAAACCAGGTGGAACTCTCTCTTTCTGATGGTTGAAAGATTCCTCAAACAGTATCCAGCTCTCCAAGCTGCAGTGTTAGATCCAAGGCTGAGAAAGCCGATGGAGAGGGACAAACTGGATAGGATCACAAATGAGGACTTCACCAGAGCAGAGGAGTTCATCAAGGTCATGAAGGTCCTGTACACCTCTACACTGTGTGTATCGAGCGAGAAAAGCCCCACCTGCAGTCAGATCCTTCCGATACTCGAGAAACTGAAGGACCTCTTCACTGTTCATGAAGGAGACTCTCTGTTTGTGTCTGGCATTAAACAGAAGGTTTGGACGGACCTCTCTGAACGTTACCAGGAGGACACCATCCAGGAGTTCCTGGAAGAGGTGACTGCAATGGACCCCAGGTTCAAAGCCAAGAGTGACAGAGACTCCACCTGGGACCGTTTTCAGGAAGCAGCTATAGCAGCAAATGCTACAGAAGCAGAATAGGTCCCACTCCCAGACCTCAAGGAGGACAGTGACACAACTAAGGAGGAGGCTGAGTATGATAATGATGATGACACACTGATCTCAGAGGAAGAAGAGAATCCTCCAGTTGCAGTCACTCCACTACAGCCTAAGACCGCTTTGGAGGAGCTGTTTGCTGAGGAGGAGAGAGAGCTATGGACCATCTAGCCGAACAACTTGACCAGCACTCAGAGAGTCCGTCAAGAGATCCAGCTCTACAGAGGCCTGCCTCCGATCCCTATGGTGGAAGACCCTGTCCTCTGGTGGTGGGGAAAGAGAGACACCCTGTCCTTGCTAGCTGAACAGCTACCTTTGGGCTCAAGCCTCCTCCACCCCTTCAGAGAGGGTGTTTTCCACTGCTGGGGACACCATCAGCCAGGAGCGATCCAGGATCATGCCTGACAAGGCAGACATGCTAATTTTTCTGCAGAAAAAACACTGTTAAGAAGAGCTGTCAATTATTTTTTCTTTTTGTTGTGTAAAGCATAATATTTATTTTATTTATATACACTCACCTAAAGGATTATTAGGAACACCTGTTCAATTTCTCATTAATGCAATTATCTAACCAACCAATCACATGGCAGTTGCTTCAATGCATTTAGGGGTGTGGTCCTGGTCAAGACAATCTCCTGAACTCCAAACTGAATGTCTGAATGGGAAAGAAAGGTGATTTAAGCAATTTTGAGCGTGGCATGGTTGTTGGTGCCAGATGGGCCGGTCTGAGTATTTCACAATCTGCTCAGTTACTGGGGTTTTCACGCACAACCATTTCTAGGGTTTGCAAAGAATGGTGTGAAAAGGGAAAAACATCCAGTATGCGGCAGTCCTGTGGGCGAAAATGCCTTGTTGATGCTAGAGGTCAGAGGAGAATGGGCCGACTGATTCAAGCTGATAGAAGAGCAACTTTGACTGAAATAACCACTCGTTACAACCGAGGTATGCAGCAAAGCATTTGTGAAGCCACAACATGTACAACCTTGAGGCGGATGGGCTACAACAGCAGAAGACCCCACCGGGTACCACTCATCTCCACTACAAATAGGAAAAAGAGACTACAGTTTGCACAAGCTCACCAAAATTGGACAGTTGAAGACTGGAAAAATGTTGCCTGGTCTGATGAGTCTCGATTTCTGTTGAGACATTCAGATGGTAGAGTCAGAATTTGGCGTAAACAGAATGAGAACATGGATCCATCATGCCTTGTTACCACTGTGCAGGCTGGTGGTGGTGGTGTGATGGTGTGGGGGATGCTTTCTTGGCACACTTTAGGCCCCTTAGTGCCAATTGGGCATCGTTTAAATGCCATGGCCTACCTGAGCATTGTTTCTGAACATGTCCATCCCTTTATGACCACCATGTACCCATCCTCTGATGGCTACTTCCAGCAGGATAATGCACCATGTCACAAAGGTCGAATCATTTCAAATTGGTTTCTTGAACATGACAATGAGTTCACTGTACTAAACTGGCCCCCACAGTCACCAGATCTCAACGAAATAGAGCATCTTTGGGATGTGGTGGAACGGGAGCTTCGTGCCCTGGATGTGCATCCCACAAATCTCCATCAACTGCAAGATGCTATCCTATCAATATGGGCCAACATTTCTAAAGAATGCTTTCAGCACCTTGTTGAATCAATGCCACGTAGAATTAAGGCAGTTCTGAAGGCGAAAGGGGGTCAAACACAGTATTAGTATGGTGTTCCTAATAATCCTTTAGGTGAGTGTATATTTTGTATTTTCTTTGTTGTTGGAAAAACATGTTGAACATTTTGCTGCTGATATATTATTTTACCGTTCTCATAGTTACACGCTATGTTGAAATCAGAAATTAAAGTTACAGTTAAAGAAATAACAGTTCTGTTATTGTAATTTATTGTCGTCTCGTCTTTCCACCAAATAATAGAGAAGTATCGATAGTGATATCGATAAAGACTCGGATCGTTAAGCAATCTTGAAAATGGTATCAATATCAATAAATATTAACGATCCCCATCCCTATTGATGACTATAGATGGTCAGCATCCTTGCTACATGAACAAATTCACATTGGTCGGTATCAAGCTGTTTGATAATTTAAGAGACAAGTGGCATGGCAATTTATTAAATAATTGAAAGACTGATTACTCTGCAAATCTGGGGAACTCAGAGAGGAATCTCAGACTCAGATCCAGCAAAATACCTAATTAACTGAGTGAATTACTACACAGCTGCTTGTCCAAATTACCTGTTTCATAGATATTTGTCTATAGATTATCTTGTCTACTGAATATCCTTAGCTTGTAGAAATATGTTTCAAAGATGATATATATATTTTTACAGACTTAGATAATGTTTTTGAAATGTATAAATGCTTTCTTATACTTTTATTTAGATAATTAAATATTTATAAATTAAAATTATACAATATTGTTTGATGTCATAACATTTAACAAAACAAAATTAAATAGAAATCTGTTGCATGTCATACATTTGAATTCAGAAATATTGAACCTACTATGTTTATGTACAGTGCCTATAAGACGTATTCACCCCCATTGGACTTGGAAATACAAACTGAAATATTGATGCATTATATTGGGATTTTGTTCTTCTGATCTACACAACCAATTCCACACTTTCAATATGTGAAAAAGTGTGTGTGTGTGTGTGTGTGAAAAAGCAAATAATTTAAAAAATAAAATAATTAGAGAATTATTCACCCCATTACTCTTACACTTCTAAATAAGCTCAGGTTCAAACAATTGTCTTCAACATTCATACAGTAAGTTGAATGGAGCAATAAAAGTGGTTATCTTTCAAGTCGGAAGCACTGCCCAAGGGGGAGACGTTTCTGCGCACTTCCGTAGGAACCAGATCGAAACATCACTCTATCAAAGCTGCCATTGGCCCCTGTGCTCGTCACTCAGAACAGGTCCCTTCCCACATCCTGATCTATAAAATGTGATGTCAGCGCAGGTTCGTCCTCTTTTGCCTCCACGCTCCGGGGCTCCGGTGCGCATTCGGTTTTAGTTTCGGCTACAAATAGCACACTTTAAAAATAATAGTTGTGTTTGTATAGTGCCTTATATATTCCGACTGCTTGCTGTATTGGCTTTTTGTCCACAGGGCTTTTACCTCCACAGCAGGAGCACTAGCAGCGGCAGTGAAATCCGAGGCCCGGCTGCCCAGCCTGAGCCTCGGTGTGTCGTAAGAGATCTCGCTCGCGTGAGGTGCTCCTCCGCCGGCTTGCACCCGAACTATAGCCCACGGCTGCGGCTGTAGGAGATCACGATGAGGCCATCCTTGCTCTCAACAGCAGGATGGACCAAATCCGCGCTCTCCAGGTGCCGCCCCCCCACACCATGAAGCTCCGCCACCGGCTAACACTGCGCTGGTGGAGACTGAGGGGAGTCTGTCTACCCCATCCCAGGAGGAGGGCAGCAGATGGGCCACTTGGGAGGAGGACCGCCTGTCTCTGGGTCCTCACGAGGACTCAGAGCTCGAGGCGGAGCTCATTGAGGAGGAGCTGGTCGCTCCCACCCCACCTCCTCCATTGAGCGTGGACGCCCCTCCTGCTCCCACAGGACAGGACAGGGAGTTCTGGGCAGTCATCCAGAGGGCTGTAGAGTCTCTTCAGCTCCCCTGGCCCCCTGATCCCGCCGCGCTCCAGGTTCGAGAGGGGTCAGCATGCGCAGCGGCCCACACGGGCCCTCCCGCTGCTGCCTGACCTTCACGATGAGCTGAGGGCTACCTGGGACCATCCGGCAACAGTCCCCACCCTAGCCAGGAGAGGGGAGGCTTATGCTAGGACCCAGGGAGTGGCAGAAGCGGGCTTGGTGGATTTTCCCCCCGTAAATTCCACCATAGCCATGCTAGTCTCCCTACCTCCGCTGTCCGCGGAGCCATGTGACCTGGCCTGCCCCAACAGGCAGTGTCGCGTCACGGAGATGCTGCTCCGGAGGGCGTATGAGGCTGGAGCCCAAGCGGCGTGTCTCTGAAATACGGAAAGCCTGCTGGCCTTGTACTTGGCTCAGCTGGCGGAGTCCTTGGAGCCACATGGCCCATCACCCACCGCGCCCCCTATCTCGGAGATAGTGGCGGCGGCGGATTAGCTGGTCACGGTGATGCGCCACCAGCTTTGGCTGTCCTAGGCCTGGTGGGTCCCTGAGGCGGACAGGACTCACCTCATGGACGCCCCTATCTCACCGGGCTTTATTTTTGGCCCCTCTGTGGAGGAGATGCTCTCGCGCACCTTTCAGGAGAGGGAGCAGTCCCTGAAGCTGGCCCGAGTGTACCCAGTGGCACCTCAGGTCCGGCAACGCAGGCTGTCTGCGGCAGCCCAGGCCACAGCCCAGGCCACAGGCCTGATATTCGCCAGCGTCTCACTGGCAGGCAGGCGCCCCCCCAGACTCGCCTCCCTGGCCCCCGGCGGCCCATGGCAGCTTGTGATAGGAGGAGACCTGACTTCACCTCCTCCACCACCCGAGCCCCGCCCCTGAGGCGTTCCAGCAGCCTCTGGTCCTCCCTTACACCCCCCACCAACTCTCCAATTGGCAACTCTGCACCCAAGACTCTTGGGTGCTCCAAATTGTATCAGTTGGCTACTCCCTGCAATTTCAGACACGTCCACCCCCCCTTCCAGGGCGTGGTGTGGACACGAGTGAGGGACCCGTTGCAGTGTGCGGCGCTATGCATCGAAATCGCCGCACTCCTGGAGAAGCGAGCAATCCGCAAAGTTCCCCCCGCCGGGGCAGCACAAGGGATTTTATTCCCCATACTTCCTTGTGCCTAAGAAAGATGGCACCTCAAGGTGCTGTGCTTCAACCTGCACACCATGTCCCAGGCCATCAAGCCCAGCGACTGGTTCACCATGGTGGATCTGACAGATCCCCATTGCGCAGGCGCACAGGAAGTTTCTCCACTTTGCCTTCGAGGGCCGAGCATTCGAGTTCGCTGTTCTCCCCTTCGGCCTGTCGCTAGCGCCATGCACTTTTTCCAAGTGCATGGACGTTGTGTTAGCCCCCTTGCGTTGCCAGGGGGTCCGCGTCCTCAATTATCTAGATGACTGGCTGGTTTGTTCGCACTCGAGGGTGCAGGTTCGGATACACATGGACCTGATTTTAGGCCGCCTCTCCGAATTGGGCCTTCGGGTCAATCGAGTGAAGAGCCGCCTGATGCCAACTCAGCAAGCACAGGTCCTCGGACTGTGCCTCGATTCCGTTGCCATGCTCGCCACACTGGCGCCAGAGAGAGTTGCTTCAATACATACGTGTCTCTCCCTCTTCCGACTGAGAGCTTGTGTCAGGGTGTCCCTTTGACAGAGGCTGCTGGGCCTCCTAGCGGCTGCATCACAGACCCCCCCCCTCGGCCTCCTCCAGTTGAGGCCGTTGCAGTGGTGGTTCAGAAATCTCAGGATGCACCCTTGCCACGATTGAGCACGCCGAGTCACAGTCACTCCACCGTGCTGGAAGGCGCTCCGTTGGTGGCGGAGCCCCCACAATTTGACCCTTGGTGTGCCCCTGGGGCCAGTCTACCATCGAGCAGTCATGACGACAGTCGCCTACAAGCAGGGTTGGGGAGCAGTCTGCGATGGACGTGGAGTCCGAGGCAGGTGGACAGAGCCAGCACGGGCACTCCATATCAACATCCTGGAGTTACAAGCGATGCTTCTCGGACCGTCTCATTTCCTGCCAGTCCTGCGGGACAGATATGTGCTGGTTCAGACTGTGGTTGCCTATATCAACAGGCAAGGAGATCTCCGGTTGTGCAGACTGTACTGTCTAGCACGCCGTCTGCTTCTGTGGGCGCAGCTCCCAGGCCTGTCCAACACGGCGGCGGACCTCCAATCTCAGGGAGGCCCCCCAGTCTCAGAATTGCGCCATTCACCCGCTTGTGGTACAACAACTATGGAGCCGGTTCGGCAGGGCGGACATGGATCTCTTTGCCTCGGCAGAGTCCACACACTGCTCACTATGGTTCTGCGTCCGAGACAGCTCAGCAACCCTAGGGATCAACGCGCTAGCCCACACGTGGGCACGCTGTCTCCTTTACGCGTTCCCACCGTTCCCCCTTCTCCCGGTGGTCCTGGAGAAGGTCAGGAGAAAAAGAGCGACAGTTCTGCTGATAGCGCCAAGGTGGCCTCGCAGATTCTGGTTCGCAGACCTGATCGCCCTCCTCCACGGAGAGCCTTGGCAGCTCCCAGTGAGAGCAGACTTGTTGACCCAGGTGCAGGGCACGCTTTGGCACCCCAATCCGGGCCTCCTCCAGCTCTGGGCCTGGCCCCTGAGCGGGAGCAATTGATTGCCTGGGGTCTGTCGGACACGGTAGTTGCCACTATTGAGTTGGCGAGACCTCCCTCTACGAGGTCGCAGTATTCCTACCGCTGGCGGACGTTTAGCACCTGGTGCCAAGACGGCGGTCAAGACCCAATTAATTGCCCCATTGGGGTCATATTGCAATTTCTACAAGAGCTGTTGGACCAGGGCAAGTCCCCGTCCACGCTCAAAGTGTATCTGGCGGCCATCTCCGCATGTGATGCCTCCTGGGTCTCATTTTCTGGCTGTGCAGTTTTTAAAGGGAGCTCAACGGCTACGGCCTCCTCAAACCATTTCACTGCCCGCATGGCACCTTGATGTAGTGCTGGACGCACTTTCCCAAGCTCCATTTGAGCCACTGAACTCAGCTGAGCTGAAGCTGGTGTCACTTAAGACTGCGTTTTTGCGGGCGATCACCTCGCCCACCCCTGTTTGTGTCTTAAGGAGCGTGGACACAGGGCCAGGCGCTTTCAAAGCAGTGCCTCTCGCATTGGATTGTGGACACCATTACCAAGGCCTACGAGTCTACCGGGGCCCTGGTGCCTGATCACCTGGTGGCCCACTCGACTCGAGGCGTTGCCACATTGTGGGCCCTTTTTGAAGGTTCCCCCTTGGCAGACATTTGTGCGGCTGCAGCTTGGGCCTCGCCACTTCCATTTGCCCGGTTCTTTAGGTTGGATGTGACAGGACCGGTGTTGGCTGCAGTCAAGCCCCAGTAGCCTACGGGCTCTGGCTCCTGCCTTTTTCCTCTCCCAGTCTGCCCCTGTAAGTGCTTCCTCAGGGAGCTAGTGAACCGTGTCTTTCCCTTCCACCAGACTATGCCTTCCAGTCAAGCACCCACGCGAGCTGCTCCTGGATGTACAGGCAGCCCTGTCGATGTGTTCCCAGGGCTTGTCATGCGGCCTACAGGCACGTTGCCTTACGAGGCCACCTTGTATATAGTTAATTCATTATACTTGTGTTGTGGTGGTGCATGCGTTTGGCCTGTACCTCGCTCTGTATATTGGTCAGCAGGTCTGTGGGCCGCTCTGGCTGTATTACACCATAGAGCAGGGGACCGCTGCTGTTGTCCTCCAGCAGAGGGCACTTGAGTTCTCCAGTGCCCCGCTGTGTACATAGTTCATTTATTGCCACATTTTCTCTACCAGATGCCAGTGTATTTAGCATGGCCCAATGAGGTTCACAGTGGCAAAACAGCAGGGAAAAATGCCACATATGCCATCCACCTAGCTTCTTGTTTGCTCTGCTTCCTTGTGCATTTACATTTAAAAGTCACATATTTAGCAATGAAAGCAACGGGTTAATTCACATTGGGCCACTTACTTCTCTGCAGATTCCTGTCCGAAAGTAATAGTAGCCTAATTGTTAAATAGTATTTATTAAATCATCTCTTGTTTATGTTTACTTATCCATGAAGTCTTAATATTTCAGATCATTTTTTTATTATGCCGTGTTTGTTTCCATCACAACTTGTCCCACTTTATCATGCCAATTGATCTCTACTGATGAGGTCATGTAATGTATTGCTATTGATTGTTTCCATTTTATTATTTGCACTCTGGTGTGTTGGGATTCATATTTTGTGTCTTTGTGTATAGTTATTCTTGAAATTGTGTTGTATCTCAATTCAGTTGTATTCTGGTCTGGACTTAATATGTGGTCATTCATTAAAAAAAAAAAAAAATATATATATATATAGACGGGTGACAAATTAAAGGAAAAACCTGAATAAATGAGTGGAGAACCATAATGAATGCAGATGCCTCCAAACAGGTGTACTGCATGATACAATTAAACAATTAACATCCTATCATGCTCTGTAGCATGTATAAAAATGCTGAGCAGTCCATCAAGAACTACACAGAGAGGGATATTATAGTAGGGTTGCAGTGCATAAACCCCTCATTACAAAGACAAATGCACATTTGAGAGTTCAGTGGTGCAAAAACCATAGGCACTGGTCTACAGAGATGTGGAAAAAAGTGATCTGGTCAGATGAGTCATCCTTCACCATATTCTTGTATCAGTACATTTGTGCACTTGGATGTCAGGAAGCAGAGCGGATAAGAACTTGGGCAGATGGCATATGTGGCATGTTTTCTTGCTGTTTTGCCACTGTGAACCGTGTTGGGCCAGGCTAAATACATGGGCACCTGGTAAAGAAAATGCCCCTCGTCAGTGGCCCAATGTGAATTAACCCCTTAATTCCGCTGCTAAATATTCAACTTGTATAAATAGGTTGGCATATGTGGCATGTTTCCTTGCTGTTTGCCAATGGTAGCCACATTGGGCCAGGCTAAATACACTTGGACCTAGAAGAGAAAATGTGCCTCATCAGGAAACTGTAAAGAGATAAGTGTCCCAAGGTGATTTAACCCATTTCTTTCAATGCTAAATATTCAACTTTTATAAATAAATGTGTAACTGAATAGGACGTTGCACGAATAAGAAGCTGCTAATAAGACGCTGGGCGAATAAGAAGCTGTAAATAAGAAGCCAACTTCAGCCTCGTTCAGGAACTCCACAAATCTGCTTGGTATAGAAGAGTGACAAGGAGGAAACCATTTCTGAAAAAAAGTCCATGTAAATCCTGCTTGGAATTTGCAAAAAGGCATGTGGGAGACTGAAGATATGTGGCAAAAGATTCAATGAAACTGAAATTGAACCATTTGGACTAAATGTGGTGTTATGTTTGCCACAAACCCAACACAGCACACAATCCATACTGTGAAGCATGGTGGTTGCAGCATCATGATATGGGGATGCTTTGCATTGGGTAGGGACTGGGAAGTTTGTCAGGGTAGAGTGCAAAATGGATGGAAACAGGAAAATCCTTGAGAAAAAAACAGCTTCAGTCTGCAAAAGACCTAAGACAAGGAGAGAGATTCACATTTCAACAGGACATTGACCCCAAGCACACTGCCAAAGCGACACTGGAGTGGATTAAAGAAAGGAAAGTGAATGGCCTAGTCAAAGCCCGGACCAATGATCCCAAATGATTTTTTCACAAGCAAAATGATCTTTCCTCTTCAAAGTGTAGAGTAGGTGGTGTAAATCAAAGGAAAAAATTCAGCTGAAATGCATGTAAATTTCAAAATCCAACAGTCCAACAGGGCTGAATACTTCCTATAGGCACCACTGTATGTTATACAAAAGTGCTTATGATTTACACAACAAAAATGCTAAACTAAAACATTTATTTAATGGACTGTTGAAGATATGTTGATTTGATGCTAAACATCATTGAACTTCAAGATATTATTTTTCTTGCTTTATTATAAGATAATTTTCATTATTGGTATAAAATAATGATTTTGAGTGGTTTATAACTAATTTAATCATTCTGACAGTTTGAACTTTTAAGGGAGAATATATAATTAAAAATTTAAATAGCTTCAACAAAGTAAAAACGTTCATTATGATAAGATTTTTTAGAATAATTATTTTTCTACTCTCACAGTCAGAAGCCCTATCTGCATGAAGCAAGACAAGAACATCTGGCAGTAGTGAAGCTGGGCTTCTATTAATAGTATTCCATAAATGTCAAGCACCAGAAAATAAAAAAAAAAACATGACATCTGTCCTGTTCAAATCCCTGTGGTTCATAGAAATAAAAAGTGAGAACTGATATCTGATAGACAAAGGCCTATGTGAGTACCATCACACATTAAGCGATCTCCTGACCTCTTGTTTAAAATTAGTGACATGGAGGCTTGGTAATGTTAGAAAGAGGAATGTAAGGAAGAAAACATGCAATGCATATCACTAAAGGCCTTGCCCCTACCCATTCTTTCTGGGGTATATGTATCCTCAGATGGTTCCCTTTATTGTTGAGTTGAATATTTTTAAAAATGTTGTAACTCCTCCATTTCTTAGGTTGCATTTGCCGAAGTATATCAAGACCTTGACCCAGTCAATGACAGATGTTAATTAGAATCTGCTTGTTTTATCAATAAATACTGCTCTAGATTTGGACCTCTGTTTCTGTTTGACTGTGGCCATTGCTGCAGTTTTGGATAGACTGACTTAAATTTGTTGGAAACCGGCTTCCCCCACCCTCATGTTCTCACTGGGATTGTACATATTCAATTATATTGTGGAAGATTACATTTACACTTAAGGGATGCACTGAGAAATATCACAAGGCATGGCAATCCTTCATAGTACAGTCAGCATTTCAATATTTTTATTTTTGAATGTTCACTGTAATTGATTGCTTAACATCAGCATTCTTAGCTGACATTTTTTTTACACTTTAAGATTTTACAAATATATTGTGCACCTAATATAAACAACAATATTCATATACAGTGAGGGAAAAAAGTATTTGATCCCCTGCTGATTTTGTACGTTTGCCCACTGACAAAGAAATGATCAGTCTATAATTTTAATGGTAGGTGTATTTTAACAGTGAGAGACAGAATAACAACAACAAAATCCAGAAAAATGCATTTCAAAAAAGTTATAAATTGATTTGCATGTTAATGAGGGAAATAAGTATTTGACCCCTTCGACTTAGTACTTGGTGGCAAAACCCTTGTTGGCAATCACAGAGGTCAGACGTTTCTTGTAGTTGGCCACCAGGTTTGCACACATCTCAGGAGGGATTTTGTCCGACTCCTCTTTGCAGATCCTCTCCAAGTAATTAAGGTTTCGAGGCTGACGTTTGGCAAGTCGAACCTTCAGCTCCCTCCACAGATTTTCTATGGGATTAAGGTCTGGAGACTGGCTAGGCCACTCCAGGACCTTAATATGCTCCTTTGTTGCCTTGGCTGTGTGTTTTGGGTCATTGTCATGCTGGAATACCCATCCACGACCCATTTTCAATGCCCTGGCTGAGGGAAGGAGGTTCTCACCCAAGATTTGACGGTACATGGCCCCGTCCATCGTCCCTTTGATGCAGTGCAGTTGTCCTGTCCCCTTAGCAGAAAAACACCCCCAAAGCATAATGTTTCCACCTCCATGTATGACGGTGGGGATGGTGTTCTTGGGGTCATTCCTCCTCCTCCAAACACGGCGAGTTGAGTTGATGCCAAAGAGCTCGAGTTTGGTCTCATCTGACCACAACACTTTCACCCAGTTCTCCTCTGAATCATTCAGATGTTCATTGGCAAACTTCAGATGGGCCTGTACATGTGCTTTCTTGAGCAGGGGGACCTTGCGGGCGCTGCAGGATTTCAGTCCTTCACGGCGTAGTGTGTTACCAATTGTTTTCTTGGTGACTATGGTCCCAGCTGCCTTGAGATCATTAACAAGATCCTCCCGTGTAGTTCTGGGCTGATTCCTCACCGTTCTCATGATCATTGAAAATCCACGAGGTGAGAGCTTGCATGGAGCTTCAGACTGAGGGAGACTGACAGTTATTTTGTGTTTCTTCCATTTGCGAATAATCGCACCAACTGTTGTCACCTTCTCACCAAGCTGCTTGGCGATGGTCTTGTAGCCCATTCCAGCCTTGTGTAGGTCTGCAATCTTGTCACTGACAACCTTGGACAGCTCTTTGGTCTTGGCCATGGTGGAGAGTTTGGAATCTCATTGATTGATTGCTTCTGTGGACAGGTGTCTTTTATACAGGTAACGAGCTGAGATTAGGAGCACTCCCTTTAAGAGAGTACAAATGTACAAAATCAGCAGGGGATCAAATACTTTTTTCCCTCACTGTATTATGCTACTTGTGTTTTTGATTTGTTTCCTCCTTGCTCCCTTTCCCGTAGCCCCTGACTGTGACCCTGCATCTTGACAGCACTCAGCTTTTACCATCCAGGATGTAGGACCTCACTTACTGTACTTGTCTGTGTAAATTGTAAATTAGAAGTTGTAAAATGTATTATATTTTGAATTGCTATGTTTTATGAAGATTGAATTTGTAATGATTGATGCCTTTATTGAACTGTATTTTTGCACTTTGTTTTGCTCTTATGTTGTAAGTCGCCCCCTGGATAAGGGCGTCTGCCAAGAAATAATAATAATCATAATATAGTAATATGAATTAATACATTTGTGACCAACGCATTTGAAACACCCCACTCAGGATTCAAACCATGTTAATTGTGCACCTCCACCTCCCCAGCATTGTGTTCAGCCCGCTACACCACAACACATAACCTTTCTTTAAGAGAGGTTTAAAGCTGTTCTGATGGGTTACATCATTTGTAATGTGTTCATTATGCAGAATGAGTGTATTTACGAATAGGCAAACGTAAAATATGCTAATATGAACATGTGTATGATTATTATGATTGTAGTTTGGATAGTTTTTAGGAGTTGTGTCAAGAAAACTAAAACAAATGGAAGCGCATTCAGTTTGCTCTAAGAACCCCTACTGGCACTGTGGACACACACTTGGACAACGGGAACTTTTGAGTTACCAATTATCCTGAACCGCATGTCTTTGGACTGGATGGAAATGGGAGGAAACCACAATACACGAGATATGGAGAGAAGACGCAAACTTCACAGAAGTTTAATGCATTACGCAAATTTCAGTGCAGTGGGATGCCTATACATTAACAAAGAAAAAAAAAGCCCCTCTGGTTATCTCGTGATCACGACATAACGAGTTGTTATGTTTTTGTTTTTTCATGTCCTCAACGAGCCACCGTACTAACTAAAGAAACTAAAAGAAAATCCAAACAATACTATTCTAAAACCTAATCTAAAAACCTGTTCCCCATACAATTAGCTAGCAGCAGACAAATAGAAAGACAAGGCAAAAGTGCTTGAAAGTAATATTTGTTCAGCAGCTCCTAGGGGCATACAACTCCCGAGACCACCAAAAAGTGGGACAGGACTACCAAACTATAATGTTCGAAAGCCTGCAGGACTACCGCGATTCTAAACAAATATTATTTATAGATGTGCTTCTGGTCTTGATTGACACAACACATGGGGGCAAGTTCTGTTTTGAATGTGAGTTGTGATTGACTCTTAGGTCCAGGCCTATGGGGGCAGTCGAGAGTTTGTGTGGCTGTGTAATTTGCAGATGAAGCCAAACTGAAATATTAAAACTGCATAAAATAAATAATATCAAGTAAAGGTAAGCACAATTTATCATGAACTAACTGATGTTTTCAAAATGTAGTTCATGATATTTTCATTTATGTCGAGCTCTGTGTGTTTAATTGTTAACAAGGTTTTGGTGTTTAGTTATGAACATAAGAAAGTTTACAAACGAGAGGAGGCCATTCGACCCATTTTGCTCATTTGGTGTCCATTAAAAACTAAGTGATCCAAGGATCCTATCCAGTCTATTTTTAAATCTTCCCAAATTTTCAGCTTCAACCACATCGCTGGGGAGTTTGTTCCAGATTGTGACAACTCTCTGTTTGAAGATGTGTCTTCTGTTTTCTGTCTTGAATGGCTTCAAGCCCAATTTCCATTTGTGTCCCCGGGTGTGTGTGTCCCTGCTGATCTGGAAAAGCTCCTCTGGTTTGATATGGTCGATGCCCTCATGATTTTGAAGACTTGGATCAAGTCCCCATGTAGTCTCCTCTGTTCCAGGGTGAAAAGGTTCAGTTCCTCAGTCTCTCAGTAGGACATTCCCTTCAGACCTGGAATAAGTCTGGTTGCTCTCCTCTGAACTGCCTCTAGAGCAGCGATATCTTTCTAGAAGTGTGGAGCCCAGAACTGTACACAGTATCCAGATGAGCTCTAAATAGTGCATTGTACAGTCTGAACATTACTGCCCTTGTTCTCAATTCTACACTTTTGACAATATACCCTAACATTCTGTTTGCCTTTTTTATTGCTTCCCCACACTGTTTGGATGGGGTGAATGAGAAACATAGACTCAATCCTAGATCTTTCTCATGCGTTACTTCATGTAGTTCTATTCCTCCCATAGTGTAATTATAATGGACATTTTTGTTACCTGCATGTAATACGTACATGTATCATCTGCAAATTTGACAAGTTTGTTAACTATCCCACAGTCCAGATCAATAATATCAATTAGAAAAAAGCAAAGGCCCTAGTACTGATCTCTGATTAGTACATGCCTGCATTTCATGTGCAAATGTTACTAAGATAATTGTATACATCCTTAAATGACCACATTAAAAATAAGTGAAAAGATCTGGTCATTTTATTGTGGGTAAAGTACTGTTGCTGATGGATGTTTCATGGTTAGTAATGGAGTATTTCAGGTTAATGGCAATGTGGAAAGCAGTTTTTTCTTGTTTACTTCCCTATCATCATTATGCTCTCTATATTGTTGTGGGTCTGTAAACCACCCTTTCTGTGATGTTCCTGCAGAAACAGCACAGGAACTGTAAGTACAGCTAATTTACATATTAATTTACTCCTTCGCTCCTAATTTGCATGACGTCTGGTAAACAGCAGCTCGTACCGAATGCAATAAACTAATACCATGTAAACCCTGTGGGTGGGAAGGGAAAGTTTGCAGTAAAGTAATGTATTTTTTAAACTGTAGTGTAATTGCAAGAAGTCTATGTAGGGATGAGTGCTGATATTGAGAAGGGGATCATTTCTCTTTCCGGATGAGAGTCCTTAACTTACACAAACACCGATGTGAGTCCAATGCATCAGAAATAAAACTATTTTGAATGTAATAATTTTTTGAGCTACTACTAGGTGTGCTGTCTACTGTTCTAATATTCACTGATGTGTCTGGTGTTATGACAGGCTCATAATTTGCTCAAATTACATAGGCTACTGTTTGAATGTATATTGAAGACTCTGTATAGGAAAGTTGAAGAAAGTGTTTTGTGATAATTATATAATGTTTTATATTAACACTAGCATTAGAAGTAGCTTGTATACAGACTGAGTAGATTAGCTTTAGCAGGCTAAGCAAAAGGCCAACAAGGTTCATTTGTTAGAAACTCCTGTCAGTAATAAAAGATCACACTGTGCCGAAATAGCCTACAGCTGTTTTGTTGAAAATCTGTTTGTGACTTCATTGTTTCTCCAGATAGGCAGGAATTGTTTCTGTTAATGAGCGATTGACACTAGGTAAATGACGACCGTGGGATCGCATCTTCCTGGTGCACATCAAAGACAGACATCTGCTTTTTGGATCCATCACCTCTCCACGGGAGGACAGATCTTAAACGGACCCGGAATTGTATCTTCTGATTGGATGAACAACCATAAGATTTCACGTCACTTTCCTATAAAGCTGCACTCATGTTTGTAAACAGTCAGTCCTTACTGAAGGAGTTTTCCTGACGTGGGGCTTCCGAGCCAGCTTGATTAAAGTTCTATTTGTTTTATCTCCACGACTTCTCCACTTATTTCAGAGATGGTTCTACAAATATAAACCAGGGTTTCAATATTTTGGCCCTCCTGTCCAAACAAGTGCGTGAACATTGGAAGAAAGTAAACAAGAAAAAACACAAGCGCCCTTGTTCTTGTCACAAGGCACTCCGAGGCTCTTCTGGGTGGCACTACACCACGGCTCTTCTCTGAATACTCTGCCGCCACAGAGGAGACATCTGCTCACATCTGTTGATAAGAACATGGTCATTCATGAGTGTCAATCAATTCTCAGTCCTTATCTCAACATAGCTTTTTGTTTCACTCTGTCTCCACAGGCTACAGCACTAGGAGACCGAGCCCCCAGTGGAAGGTGGGAATGATGGGTCTTCCTTTACAGAGCCATCAATAAAACCCAAATTTCTTACACTCAATCTCTGCATTCTTTCTCATCTCGATTCAAGTAATAGTACCGCTGCAGATCCTCCAGTCATTCAGTCTGTCCACCTCTAGCGGGGGCCGAGCCAGGTGTTTTTGAAAGGCTGTTGGTATGCTGTTGAGCGACACCTGAATTAGTGACAGGTGTGTCCATCAAGTAAGAGATCTAAAATAGAAAAACACTTCAATGAATCAACAAAATAAATTATATATAATGAAATCAACCCATGAACCAATTAACCCATAAACCAATAAAGTGTAGTGCAACAAAGAAAAACAAATAAATAAGGTTCTTGCACTGCCACCCTCTGTGACACTTGTCTTTGTCTGATTAGACATCTCCTGGAGGTCAACAATGGCGTCACTTCCTCAATGCACGATGGCGACAAATCTCTTGTTAATTCAATTGACGTAGGCAAATTGAACACTTTAAATGTGTCAGCAGTAAGTGAATTGCTGGGCAGGAAGAATTTCATGTTGCTGAATCTTCTGGCCCAATTGATGTCTGAGTCACCTGTATTGGTCATGCACCACACAACACAATAAGGGACGGCATCGGAATACAGATTTCAAATATTAAGCAGACAAGGATCACTTGAGCTACAAGCACTGTGTAGATAACCTGCAGTAATAAGATCACCCGGCACTTGTGCTCCTTTTTACCTTCCCTGTATTGTTCTAGAGTGGTCCTCAAGTGGCCTGTTTTTCTACAGAAAGATATATTTTTACAAACAATGCAATGCAGTCAAAAGGCCAGGCATCTTTCTTCCATGATCTTAACAGCATCAGAAACATTCCCTGGGATGGTAATAAAAAAAAAAGATTTTTAAGAGGAATAGTTTTCATAAGATTGCACCCTTTGAGACAATTTTATTTTGCAGGACTGCAATCAACATATGGGTGACATTTACATATGATTTTATCTTAGGGAATACCTCAGGCTATACCAGCACATCAAACTCATAAGAAAAAGATACTGATCTGCAAGCCACTCTGGGAATCACATCAATCATAATTGCAGCATATCAGCTCACTCCTGTCAGGGAAGGAGGGATAAAGAACTCCATCATAAAGTGTGACCTTTACAGATCACACTGTCCGGAAGCACAGTCAAAACATGGAAAATGATAAAGGTGAGTTACAGTAGGCAAATTCATTAAATTAAAAAGCACACTGACAGGTTCAATCAGAGTATTTTAGTCTTCTTTTTACACACACACACATCACCCTAACATAAAATAAAATTGTACATGAATTCTGCATTTTGCATTGTAACAAATTATTTTAAATTTACTCCCCCTTTTAGTGTAAAGACCCAGTGATATGATGTGCATCCCTTTATGGTTCTTTAAGGTCACAATTACAACCCAGTTATACATAGATTATCATAAGCTATAGTTCAATTACTGTCAGTCATGCTGGTGCAATTCCACCTTTAGTGGCTGAAGGTTGCTAATTGCTGGATGAACACTGTCATAAAGCTTTCACAGAAAAGCTGCAGACTGTAATATATAAGAAAAATATATAGACATATTGCTTAACATTTTCCACCAACAAATTAGTGTTTATATAATATGAGGTTATTAGGCACAAAAGGAGTTTCTGAATTATTGCCTATTTTATTCTCAGAAACCGCTGTACCAAGACCTTGAGAACTATGCTAACCAAAACCTTTTTTTATATGACTAACATATGTGCAGTGTCAAATTATATTGTGCTCCTCTACAGACTTGCAGAGTACTTTGTGGAAAGAAATGTAATAATTATTCTTTTAATGGATTTGCCAGTCACAATTCTGTGAATGAAATAACAGTTCTGAAGAGGGTTTGGGTCAAGGATTAGACTTGGTTTAGGAAGAGATTTTTGCCTATTTGTGGAACATGGATTCAATCTTTATTATGTCCTCTGATACTTTCTGGAATGATACGACAAAAAATTCAACAAAAAAGTCATAGTACACCCCATTAAAATCAACACTGTTCATGAGGAAATGGATTGAAATGGACTTGATTCACTTGAAAAATAGAAGTAGAAAAAGAATTGTTCTGGATGGTAGCTACAAGAAGAAAAAATAAAAATGTGTCAATTAAATAATTATAGGAGCAAAGGCTTAAGTAAAATTAAATATTTTTCAGAAACTTAATAATTGACCATTATAAATGATTACATTGGAGAGTCAGACATGTAGCTGTATGTTATAAAATAGATAATCTTTTCTATCATTTCACTCTCTTCTAAAGTTTTTAGCTGTAACTGGGCTCATTAAATCCAATATTTTGTACCTTTATAATGAGACAGTGTTTAACACAAAATGTTGACAGCTATGTCAAAAGCTCATCCAAAACATGGACTTTAAAAAAGACCTACTAAAGTTAAAAAATAAAGTTTCAGTTAAAGGGAAAACATTGTTGAGTGACTTGTTTTCTGTAAAATTGAAAGACTTAGATGTAGCTGCCAGTGAGAAATCTTTAATAAGATTTTCCATGTTGAGCCTTAACCTTAGTCCTGCCTAAGACTTCTGTTTTATTTTTATTTTTATTTCAATTGATCATTTTATCTCAGTGAAAAACACACCTGTATTGAGATTTGGAAACTAATGTATTTTTTCTACAGCAGAGATACATATCCCCTTAGATTATCTCTCAAACATAATGACATCTATTTCTAAATATACAATGTTCAAATATATCATAGTTAAGCTTGGAAGATTATAACTTTACTTTTTTGCTGTCCCTACCTGCCTTTAAAGCTGTAATTAGTGTTGTTAATCCATGTCTATTTCTCATTAAATCAGAGATCTGCTGATGAATCAGGCATTTATTAACTACTTTCTATTAAATGGAAGCTCTTAAAACTGCTATCAGGAGATGCAGAGTAAGGCACCTGTAGGAGTAATTACCTTTCATTGTGCCATTGCCTTATTCTTTAAATAAAAAAAAAGACATGATAAAACATTTTGTTTCTTTGGTCGTTGTTCGAAGCAAGATTTACTCTCAACGAGTCTTTCTTCTTGAATTATGCAACTATTAATTTATTTGAAATGGCGCATTGTTCTGTATCATCTGGCTGCAACCTTTTAATGGAAAGGAATTAATAAATGTGTGGTTAGATATCTAATTTAATTGAGAAATTAACATGGATTAAAAATGGAAATTACACATTTAAATGCAGGTAGTGACAGCAGAAATAAATGTAAAAATCTACCATGCCCACAGTACAGCGGCCATTAGCTCACTACCGTTTTTGGTTTTTTAAACACAATTTAGTTATTCATATTTTACATTGCTTTGCACTACACTTTTTAACTTGTGTTCTACATTTCCCATTCTCTGGTTAAATCACAAATTGGATTATTGGATTCAATTCAATTTAAGGTAGTGAAGAGTAGCCAATGACCAATCAGTCCAGGTGAAAGGATGTCTGGATCCATTGTGAGTGAGAGGGAGAGTAAGATGTGTGAGAACTACAGGACTTCTATAACGACAGCAGTGAGAATATCACATTCAGCTCTAACTGCCTCTTCTCTTCTGAACTAGTCACTGGTTCATGTATTTTGCTGTGTTCATGATTGTAATGTATTTCAAATTAGTTTTGAACTTTTACAACAGTGACATAGTATACCAAGCCATTGCTATACATTTCTAAACAAGTACTTTATACAAATTTATAAAATTAATTGTAAATGAATTGTCTAAATACCCCTCTTCATGTTAAGAGACAAAGTGTCTGTGATAACTTGTCAGATGCCCATCCCCTGGTCCATTTTACATGAGGCTGCAGCGCGATCACAACCACTGAGTGCTAATCATTCTGGTGTGCTGGAAGGCCCTGCGATGGTGATGGAGCCCTTCAAACCTGACCCTTGGGGTGGGACTTGGGCCTATATATCACAGAGAGGGTTGTGGCAACAGACACCTCCAACATGGGCTGGGGGGTGATCTAGAACGGGAGAGGGGTCCGTGGCATGTGGATGGAGTCACAGAAGGCTCCCCACATCAACGTCCTGGAACTCAGGGCTGTTTTTCTGGACCTCCATCACTTCTTGAGAGTTCTTCAAACTCCTTGGTGGCCTATATCAACAGGGTGCGCCCACAATGCCTGAACCGGCTGGCTCAGAGACTCCTCCTATGGACTCAGCTCTTCCTTTTCTCGGTCAGAGATGTTCATCTCCCAGGTTTTCTACACATGGCAGCAGACGGTGTCCCCTGCCCAATGAATGCTGCTATCACCCAGGTACAGTGCGAGCATAGATCTCTTCATAGAAGTTCCAGACGTGGTGTCTGATAGAGGGACCCTATCACCTGCTTCATGGCAGTAATTTTATTTTTAATGTCTTGATATCCCCTTTAATAGAAACTAATACCACAGAAAATATCAAAAAAAGGGAGAGTCTGCACAAATGTTTTCAAATCAAAGTTCAGTTATTTATGAAATATAACAGTAGACATTTAAAGGCTGAAAAAAGCTAAAAAAAAAGAACAAACACATTTTTGCTAAAAGGCAGTCCTCGGTGTTTGTTCTCCCAATGAACAAAAAACACTTTCGGCTCCCTGCCAGTTGCACTGCTCCCTGTTCTCTTTTTAAAGCCAGCTAACTCCTTGTTGGGAGGAGAGTGTAGGTGTGTGGGATCCTGCTTGTTGGGATCTGAGTGGTGTCCCAATCAGCATAGGTGTACTTAATCAATGTCTCAGCTCAGAAACAAAAGAAAAGTGTGCAGCAATCAATACATTTACAAAAAAGCAAACAACACAATGGTAAAGTGAAGAAAATAATATTAATTCAACAATAATGATAATAATACTAAGTAAACACAAAATAGGGTAAATATTAAATAGTGAACAGGGAAGGCTTTGTCCCCTACCATGACATTAGTTTTTTCTTCTTCTTAAGTTTTTAACATTGATCTTCCATCACTTTTCATGTTCCCTTCCATAACCGCTTGAAGTACAGTTGGATATTAGCCTTCACTGTGGGGAGACTGGTTTGGTAAATATACCAAAACCAACAGTTTTTGTATGTATGTATGTATGTATGTATGTATGTATGTATGTATATATGTATGTATGTATGTATGTATGTATGTAATGTTCAAACATCTGAGAAAAGTGCCCATGTGAATGGAAAATGGAAAATATACTACACTACTGCATTGAGTGTGTAATCCATGTTAAATTGTTCTATTATGTATGTTGTCAGAATAAGTTGACAGCTTCGTGTTTTGCTTGGATTTCCTTTGTCTGCTATTTAACTTGGAAATGTCTGCTCATGAAATATATTCTACTCACAACACACACAACAGCAGATCCAGGGAAATATAACTGCAGACTGGGTGAGATCAGTCCATTGCTCTGAACCTTTCTAAGGCTGATTACTTTTAATGTTTATGTTTTATGTTTATGGGCTATACATGTGTGTGTGTGTGTGTGTATATATATATATATATATACACTCACCTAAAGGATTATTAGGAACACCATACTAATACTGTGTTTGACCCCCTTTCGCCTTCAGAACTGCCTTAATTCTACGTGGCATTGATTCAACAAGGTGCTGAAAGCACTCTTTAGAAATGTTGGCCCATATTGATAAGATAGCATCTTGCAGTTGATGGAGATTTGTGGGATGCACATCCAGGGCACAAAGCTCCCGTTCCACCACATCCCAAAGATGCTCTATTGGGTTGAGATCTGGTGACTGTGGGGGCCAGTTTAGTACAGTGAACTCATTGTCATGTTAAAGAAACCAATTTGAAATGATTCGACCTTTGTGACATGGTGCATTATCCTGCTGGAAGTAGCCATCAGAGGATGGGTACATGGTGGTCATAAAGGGATGGACATGGTCAGAAACAATGCTCAGGTAGGCCGTGGCATTTAAACGATGCCCAATTGGCACTAAGGGGCCTAAAGTGTGCCAAGAAAACATCCCCCACACCATTACACCACCACCACCAGCCTGCACAGTGGTAACAAGGCATGATGGATCCATGTTCTCATTCTGTTTATGCCAAATTCTGACTCTACCATCTGAATGTCTCAACAGAAATCGAGACTCATCAGACCAGGCAACATTTTTCCAGTCTTCAACTGTCCAATTTTGGTGAGCTTGTGCAAATTGTAGCCTCTTTTTCCTATTTGTAGTGGAGATGAGTGGTATCCGGTGGGGTCTTCTGCTGTTGTAGCCCATCCGCCTCAAGGTTGTACGTGTTGTGGCTTCACAAATGCTTTGCTGCATACCTCGGTTGTAACGAGTGGTTATTTCAGTCAAAGTTGCTCTTCTATCAGCTTGAATCAGTCGGCCCATTCTCCTCTGACCTCTAGCATCAACAAGGCATTTTCGCCCACAGAACTGCCGCATACTGGATGTTTTTCCCTTTTCACACCATTCTTTGTAAACCCTAGAAATGGTTGTGCGTGAAAATCCCAGTAACTGAGCAGATTGTGAAATACTCAGACCGGCCCGTCTGTCACCAACAACCATGCCACGCTCAAAATTGCTTAAATCACCTTTCTTCCCCATTCAGACATTCAGTTTGGAGTTCAGGAGATTGTCTTGACCAGGACCACACCCCTAAATGCATTGAAGCAACTGCTATGTGATTGGTTGGTTAGATAATTGCATTAATGAGAAATTGAACAGGTTTTCCTAATAATCCTTTAGGTGAGTGTATATATATATATATATATATATATATATGGTTTTGCATTTGCCTGAGTGAAAACCCAATTTTGAACTTGAACTAGACTGGGCTACAACCCTGATTAGGGTTTTTCGACCCATGCTTTCCCACTGCAACCAAAAGACTGCACATCAACCTGAAGCTACCCCTGAGTATCTGTATTGGGAAACTGAGTAGTGGCCCGAGGACAGCTAGGGAAACATTAATATATATATTTGTTGCTACTGGAATGTGATATTTGCATTATTGCTATGTTAACTTTGTGGTTTTTTTTTCAACTCTGGCTTTATTCCCTAGCTCAAAGTATCAGTGGATAAAACAAAAATTCTCTTCAAAATCCATCTTTATTTAGTTTTGGGTCACATTCAGACCTGTTATTATCCTGAATTATTTAATGTTCGAGTTTAATGAGAACTGTTGTAAATGTTAATTGTGTGTAATTTTAATTAATTACTAGTGTGCCATTAAAGATATTCTATCTTCCGCTGTTAACTGTATTACATTTACATTTAATGGGAGTTTATAGTAGATTTATTTGCATATAGACCCTGTCAATATCTAAAGTGATAGCAACCAATTCTAATTTGAGAATTAGTGAGATTGCCAAGGACATCCCAACCTAAATGGAACTGTAAACATCTTTTATGGGCATTAGAAATTATAGCATTTTTCTACCCAATTAGGTATTTGTGTCAAACTAGCAATACTACTATTAAGATTAATCTTTAGTCTTAATTAATGTTAGTGACTAAACCCCAAGGTACATTAGGCATATATATTATGCCTTGTACTATATATATACACCGATCAGCCATAACATTACGACCACTGACAGGTGAAGTGAATAACACTGATAATCTCGTTATCATGGCACCTGTCAGTGGGTGGGATATATTAGGCATATTTTGTCCTCAAAGTCGATGTGTTAGAAGCAGGAAAAATGGGCAAGCATAAGGATCTGAGCGACTTTGACAAGGGCCAAATTGTAATGGCTAGACGACTGGGTCAGAGCATCTCCAAAACTGCAGCTCTTGTGGGGTGTTCCCGGTCTGCAGTGGTCAGTACCTATCAAAAGTGGTCCAAGGAAGGAAAAGCGGTGAACTGGCGACAGGGTCATGGGCGGCCAAGGCTCATTCATGCACGTGGGGAGCGAAGGCTGGCCCATGTGATCCAATCCAACAGACGAGCTACTGTAGCTCAAATTGCTGAAAAAGTGAATGCTGGTTCTGATAGAAAGGTGTCAGAACACACAGTGCATCGCAGTTTGTTGCGTATGGGGCTGCGTAGCTGCAGACCAGTCAGGGTGCCCATGCTGACCCCTGTCCAGTGCCGAAAGCCCCTACAATGGGCACGTGAGCATCAGAACTGGACCACAGCGCAATGGAGGAAGGTGGCCTGGTCTGATGAATCACGAGTTCAGGGTGTTGACTTGGCCTCCAAATTCCCCAGATCTCAATCCAATCGAGCATCTGTGGGATGTGCTGGACAAACAAGTCCGATCCATGGAGGCCCCACCTCACAACTTACAGGACTTAAAGGATCTGCTGCTAACGTCTTGGTGCCAGATACCACAACACACCTTCAGAGGTCTAGTGGAGTCAAATCCTGGGTGGAGCAGTGCTGTTGTACACTTGAGCAAGGTACTTCACTTAGATTGCTCCAGTAAAATGCCCAGCTGTATAAATGGGTACAAATGTAAGTCGCCCTGGATAAGAGCGTCTGCTGAATGACAAAAAATGTAATGTAATGTAATCTAATGTTTTGGCAGCAAAAGGGGGACCTACACAATATTAGGCAGGTGGTCATAATGTTATGGCTGATCGGTGTATATATATACACACACACTACCGTTCACAAATTTGGGGTCACTTAGAAATGTCCTTATTTTTGAAAGAATGATAATGTTGTAAATGACTATTGTAGCTGGAAAAGGCTGATTTGTAATGGAATATCTACATAGGTGTACAGAGGCCCATTATCAGCAACCATCAGTCCTGTGTTCCAATGGCACGTTATGTTTGCTAATCCAAGTTTATCATTTTTAAAGGCTTATTGATCATTAGAAAACCCCTTTGCAATGATGTTAGCAGCTGAAAACTGTTGTGCTGTTAAAGAAGCAATACAACTGTCCTTCTTTAGACCAGTTGAGTATCTGGAGCATCAGCAATTGTGGGTTCAATTACAGGCTCAACATTGCCAGAAACAAATAACTTTTTTCTGGAACTCATCAGTCTATTCTTGTTCTGAGAAATGAAGGCTATTCCATGAGAGAAATTGCCAAGAAACTGAAGATCTCATACAACGCTGTGTACTACTCCCTTCACAGAACAGCGCAAACTGGCTCTAACCAGAATAGAAAGAGGAGTGGGAGGCCCCGGTGCACAACTGAGCAAGAGGACAAATACATTAGGGTGTCTAGTTTGAGAAACAGACGCCTCACAGGTCCTCAAGTGGCAGCTTCATTAAATATTACCCACAACACACCTCAACATCTCAACGTCAACAGTGAAGAGGTGACTCTGGGATGCTGGCCATTTAGGCAGAGTGGTAAAAAATAGCCATATCTCAAGACTTCATCTTTAATTTGAGGGTAGTTACATCAAAATTGGGTGAATGGTGTAGGAATTACACCCATTTTTATTTGTGTTCCCCCCAATTTAGGGGCTCTAAAGTATTTGGACAAACTAACATAATAATGAATTCAATTGTGAGTTTCAGTACATGGTTGCAAATGCTTTGCAGTCAATGACTGCCTGAAGTCTGGAACCCATAGACATCACCAGATGCTGTGTTTCTTCCCTGGTGATGCTCTGCCAGGCCTGCACTGCAGCTGTCTTTAGTTCCTGCTTGTTCTTGGGGCGTTTCTCCTTCAGTTTTGCCTCACTGATATACTTACCCAAATATATATATATATATATATATATATATATATATATATATTGAATTTTCAGGGAATCCAATATAATTATGTCCCTTCCAACCTGAAATCACAGTATTTCCTCTGAATCTAACTGGTGAATGTTGCTCAGATATTATCTATACATGAGTGCTTTATACTCCCTCTTTGATTCAGACTCTGGTAAGCAAAATTCTTAATATTCTTAGCTAGTTTTCCAATACCAAACCCTAGTGTGTAGTGTGTTGCTCCTCAATCCCTAGCAGCTGCTCCTGAAAAGCAGGCTTATACAGCAACATACACAATATGTTTTCCTGAGGCTCTCCAAATACATTTTATTATTAATAATAACCATCACCATCATTATCAATTCTAAAATCATTGCTCTCCATATGACAAGAAGTATGAGACTCAGCAGGTGTTAAAATGGACAAAATATATTTTCCAAATGTAATGTAGAGAATGTTAGCTATATACTGCACAAGGATACACATGCACATACGTACATTCAATATCAGCATTAATACAACAACTGAAGACTAAATGATTGATTTCCTTTGAAGGGAATACAGACAGGAATATTGTTTTGCTTGTTTTTTTAAATACTAAGATTTCACTGTACGTTGTATTGATGTGTGAAACGGTAACTATGTTAATTGTTTTAACCTTTGGAAATATTTTTTTCTCATGGTGTTTATAAAGTACAGATCAATTGTAAAACAAAAAAAAACATCAAACCATTTAATTACCCATCTTCTTTATATAGAATGACCAGATCTACAGCACATATTTGAATTATCATGGACCCCTTTATTTTTGTTTATACTTGCAATATATTAGTTAATTGGGACACTAAGTGGTCCAATAAATGAGATATGTGCATGTTAACTTTGAGATTCTGGGTTCAATAAGACCATTTCTTTTTTGCGTGGCACTATGCAGCTTCAGTTAATGTAGTTCACCCGCTACTCTTTGCTTTGGATAAAGCATATGCTAAATTACTAATTACGATACAACTCAGTGTCTGGCCACATTTTGGGGTTTTAGTTAATTTGCTTTTAGCTTAGAGGATTAGCAAAAACAAAAACTTAAATATGGAAGAAATAACAAACCCTATATTATGTCATGTTTTGCAAATAAAGACTAACAATTAAATTTAGAAAAGTATGGTATACACCTGGCATGGTATACGCATTAACTCCAACTAGAGCTATATTAAAAATGAATTCCTAATGACTACCTTGGCATGGGATTTACGAAAATCCTTCAAAATCCTGTTGTGCCACCCATGGCAAATTATTATTGCAGAGCGTGATTAGAGCGTGAAGCCAACCAAATTAAAACAGCATCAACAAACAAATTAAAAAGTGCTGAGACAATTATGCAAATTGTGAGGCACCCAGTATAATTTCTCCTTTCAAGAACTTGTCTAGGAAGGAAATACCTAGAAACAATGTAGGGGAGATATACACTCACCTAAAGGATTATTAGGAACACCATACTAATACTGTGTTTGACCCCCTTTCGCCTTCAGAACTGCCTTAATTCTACGTGGCATTGATTCAACAAGGTGCTGAAAGCATTCTTTAGAAATGTTGGCTCATATTGATAGGATAGCATCTTGCAGTTGATGGAGATTTGTGGGATGCACATCCAGGGCACGAAGCTCCCGTTCCACCACATCCCAAAGATGCTCTATTGGGTTGAGATCTGTTGACTGTGGGGGCCAGTTTAGTACAGTGAACTCATTGTCATGTTCAAGAAACCAATTTGAAATGATTCGACCTTTGTGACATGGTGCATTATCCTGCTGGAAGTAGCCATCAGAGGATGGGTACATGGTGGTCATAAAGGGATGGACATGGTCAGAAACAATGCTCAGGTAGGCCGTGGCATTTAAACGATGCCCAATTGGCACTAAGGGGCCTAAACTGTGCCAAGAAAACATCCCCCACACCATTACACCACCACCACCAGCCTGCACAGTGGTAACAAGGCATGATGGATCCATGTTCTCATTCTGTTTACGCCAAATTCTGACTCTACCATCTGAATGTCTCAACAGAAATCGAGACTCATCAGACCAGGCAACATTTTTCCAGTCTTCAACTGTCCAATTTTGGTGAGCTTGTGCAAATTGTAGCCTCTTTTTCCTATTTGTAGTAGAGATGAGTGGTACCCGGTGGGGTCTTCTGCTGTTGTAGCCCATCCGCCTCAAGGTTGTACGTGTTGTGGCTTCACAAATGCTTTGCTGCATACCTTGGTTGTAACGAGTGGTTATTTCAGTCAAAGTTGCTCTTCTATCAGCTTGAATCAGTCGGCCCATTCTCCTCTGACCTCTAGCATCAACAAGGCATTTTCGCCCACAGGACTGCCGCAACCTGGATGTTTTTCCCTTTTCACACCATTCTTTGTAAACCCTAGAAATGGTTGTGCGTGAAAATCCCAGTAACTGAGCAGATTGTGAAATACTCAGACCGGCCCGTCTGGCACCAACAACCATGCCACGCTCAAAATTGCTTAAATCACCTTTCTTTCCCATTCAGACATTCAGTTTGGAGTTCAGGAGATTGTCTTGACCAGGACCATACCCCTAAATGCATTGAAGCAACTGCCATGTGATTGGTTGGTTAGATAATTGCATTAATGAGAAATTGAACAGGTGTTCCTAATAATCCTTTAGGTGAGTGTATATATCAATAACACAAAATACATATACCATATTAATATACCATATTAATCAAAATGTTTTAATTCTCCATTTCTTTCCACTTTTCCATCTTATGCCCCCACTGAACAAAATACATATATACAAGTTTTAAGATTTCTTCCATTATTATATTGCGAAGAACAATGGTAAAGTAAGACCCTAATTAAATCAAAACACTGACCTCCCACTAATCACAAATTCCAATTGTGTCATCTGCTTTTTATTGGCTGCAGGCTTCTTCTACCTGTCACATGGAAAACTTGAAACTGATAGATTGCAGTAAGGTGTGGCTGATATTTAAACCAAGTATAGGCCTGATGAAGCAAGGCCTTCAAAAGAGGTTGTAAAACAAATATTAGTGAGTCATCTCAGTGGTTCCAAATCAATATGAACGAGTCAATATAGCATGATCAATGTGACTGCATTCCTGTACTGGCCATTCAGTCAGACACTTCAGAGACAGAGAGGGTACTTTAGCCAATCAACTTATCAAGGATCTGATCGCTGTCTGCATTGCAACACATTAAACATATATTTACATATGTCACATGAACAAGCACCATATAATCTAAATTGCAACAGTGAGGTATCAAGGGTAGACTGGGCAGGTGGCTAGTTTTAATCAAAATTATTTGCTCGCAGAACAAGGAGTTGTTGGATAAACATGCAAGTGACAGTTTATTACGAGCTGAAAGAAACTTGTACAACACCAAACAATGCTACACAACAAAAATAAATACATAAAAATGTAAAAAAAACAAATGCCCGAAAAGAAGCATTGAAAATCCTCATCAATTACATTGAGGTCTGTATTGTTAGTTTCCGTACACTTAAGTATGGCACTCACACTTACCTGCTCCCCACCATTGCTGTGAATGGGAAGCAGCAGTGAAAACAAATAAAAATATGATAGATGCTGAATGGAAAAATAAAACCTGGATCCCTGATTTTCTATTCTTGAATTAGAATTCTGTATGAAGAATTAAAATTAACCTATCAACCATAATTCAACCATAGCCAGCAGAACATCAATCTAAAGATCAAGATAGGCCTCAATATCTTGAGTCCAGTGTAGCGTAAGGTACACTTATACATTTCAATTAAAGAAGTGAATTAATAGTATCACCTTATCACGAATCCTGGAATCTTGTAGAACTCAATTTCTGTAATAATTGGACGCAGACACCAATTCCAAAGATATAAATTGTCAAATTTATTCAAAAACAAAGACTAAATGTAGCACTACACTAATTATACAAAAGGGAAAAACAAATTAAAATTCAACTCTAGATCAACAAATCAAAGACAAATCACTTCCGTGACCAAATCAAAGACCATGGGATCTCATATGATTACACACAAATCGTTAAACAAAAAAGGTTATAAACACATTGACTACAATACCGGTTAGTAAGACGAAGGTGAGTCTCTCATTAGTATCGTTAATCAGACATTAAATAACTACGCAGGTTAGTATTTATGTCAGGTAACTTCTCGTTATATATATATCAGTCTCATTTACGTTTAGGTGCCGAGAAAGATCCTATCATTACTTGTTACCACAATTTCCCTTAACTGATTATTATTCAATGATTAAGGATAGGCAGGGCCACCAATAATCTAATGTCTATTAACTTGTGTCAATTTCAGACTAAACAATTAAACAGGAATGAGAAGATATTTCTCGGCGTTGACAGATTTTATTTCTAAAATTATCAACAAAACAGTTTAATGCAACACACATTTATATTTAAGAAAGCTAAATGATATTACACATTCTAGAGTTGTGAATCACAGATTAACATTTCTAATTGATTTCTCAAATGTCATGAATCATGAACTCCAAACTGTTAAACTTATCTGAACTTCCTCGCAGAGAGGCCTCTCTAGCTTCGGGTTCAGATAACAGCACACGTGTGGTTTGGAACAAAGGCAGTCCGGTTCGGCTTTGTCCAAGAACTTCCACTCAGTCGATGCACCTGGAAGTTGGGGTTTCGTGAATGTAGAGTCTTTTCCAAACAGATTTTCCACTGGTTTGAAGGCTCCAAGGTTGTGCACAAAATCTTCTTTGTAAGCAGGGTTCCACCGTAGTTACTTGAAGGCAAAGTCTTTGAGGAAAGCAGGGCCCTGTTCGTTTACAAGGGTCAAGTTTCTTAAGACTCAAATAGCTATTTAAATGACTGACACTTTCGTATTCAGTCGACTTCAGTCAATTGTCCAGCTGTAAAACTCCACTGATCAGGTGGGCACAGGCGGGCATGCGCAGTCTGTAAAGTTCTTTATTTAATAAAGTCCTTTAAAAGAATTCTTCGTACGGCTCAATCTCCTTCTCCCAGTTTAACTCTTCTGTTGCCGGCAAAGACTTGGTTGGTTTCTGGTTCCGGTTCTGGCAACAGAGCTACAGGTTGAGCTGTGGCAGCGAGTTTCTGGCTCAGGTGAGAGAGAGAGAGAGAAAAAGGCCGTGCGCTGTTCCTTATAGTCTGTCAGATCAATAGGTGATTGGTCCCTGAGTTCTTGAGATTGGATTTTGGTTTCAGCCCCCAGTGTCCTATTGGAGGGGGGCCTGATTTATGACTGATGTCAATCCATGCCATCTTTTGGAAATGCCGGTTGGCCCGGGTTTGTAGCTCTATGTCGGGATTTCGGCTCTCGTCCATTTCAAAGAGTTTTTATCACCTACAGGCCCCTTTCTCCAGACATCTCACAGCAGGACTCCAAACCATTCGGCCCATTCTTGGTGCCATCCTCCCTAAAACTGTCACTTTGATGCAAACCAGTTCCAAGCTGATGAGTTAAGGAAATCTGATAACTTTGGGGGGGAGAGGTCTTCTCTAGATCAGTGCTTCAGCTCAGAGCTAAAATGCTCTTATCAAAATACACCCAACATAACGCTACTCCAGAAAGGGGTCAAGCTCCAGATATTTATATTGTTGGTACTACATTCTAGCCACTGAACCTCTCAGACTCATAGAAAAAGATTATTAACAGAAGAAATATGAGATTGATAGAAATAAGCTTTAGCTGATGTAAAACAGAATCTATTGGCCTACAGCAGTGCCAGGTGAAAGGAAATTAAATACCATACATACAACATTTGGTAATTTTGCTAGTTTTCAATATTAGAAAGTTATAGAAATTAGTATTTAAATAAACATTATATAAACATTCAAATATATTTTATTCTGTTCCATTGATTTTAATAACAGAAGTTTAAACAGAGATCATACCAATTCTGCATTTGCGTTTGGCTTTAGCTGCATTGCATTGACTAGAAAAATCTAGTATCCTCTTAATAGGGACGTATGGGTGGATGAGTGGAGGTTCCTCATGCTATCTATATAAGTAGACAAAACCCTGTGTGCGAGTTGATACAAAGCTGTTGAAGTGAATGGAACAGAAGGTTAGTAGAACTGCCCTGTATAAAGGAAATAAGGAACTGTGAATGCAGCATTAATAGCTGAATAATATGCAGTTGAATGTTAGCAGAGAAGCTGAATATTGCTACAACTATGATTTATGTTTTGGGAATTATCATCATTTTTGGCTACCAAACCAATTTCTAGGTTCCTGTTTTTTTTATTTTACTGGAAAGTCTTCTGCATATTTCATCTGTGTCTCACTCCAATCCCAATTGAGCCCAAAGCATCCAAGTAACAGTGTTACTTATGATTGAATCCCTGCAGAAAATAAGTGGTTAGTGGTCTTAGCTCTCAATAATAATGAGAATGTATGTGTATCTGAAAGATACCAAAAATATTTCACCCCTAATATTCAATACAGTTCAATATTAGTTTCTATATAAGCAAATATTGATTCATGTAGAATGCAGTCAAAAAGAGCTATTTACATTTTGTCTAAACATATTGATTTTCTGGGTGTTATTCTGACAGATTAATTTTATTTAAAAAACACTATTTACTAATTTAACATCCTTCACCAATACTTATTGACAAATTATATCAAATATAGGACTTATTGTTTTAACATGAATCAATAAAACAAGGGAGTCTGAACACTGACACCTGACATATTTGGCATAAATGATAAATACCAAAAGTGAGACAGCACAATCAATGCCCAATAAAGTTTTATTTTGGCATAGGAAATGTATGTTTCTTATATTCTAATTCCTGCTTTGATAAGCTGTATGAAGGAAAATACATTAACTTTCATACTTCCCAAGAGGACATAAATATATTTTGTTGAAACTAATTACATATACACTCACCTAAAGGATTATTAGGAACACCATACTAATACTGTGTTTGACCCCCTTTCACCTTCAGAACTGCCTTAATTCTACGTGGCATTGATTCAACAAGGTGCTGCAAGCATTCTTTAGAAATGTTGGCCCATATTGATAGGATAGCATCTTGCAGTTGATGGAGATTTGTGGGATGCACATCCAAGGCACGAAGCTCCCGTTCCACCACATCCCAAAGATGCTCTATTGGGTTGAGATCTGGTGACTGTGGGGGCCAGTTTAGTACAGTGAACTCATTGTCATGTTCAAGAAACCAATTTGAAATGATTCGACCTTTGTGACATGGTGCATTATCCTGCTGGAAGTAGCCATCAGAGGATGGGTACATGGTGGTCATAAAGGGATGGACATGGTCAGAAACAATGCTCAGGTAGGCCGTGGCATTTAAACGATGCCCAATTGGCACTAAGGGGCCTAAAGTGTGCCAAGAAATCATCCCCCACACCATTACACCACCACCACCAGCCTGCACAGTGGTAACAAGGCATGATGGATCCATGTTCTCATTCTGTTTGCGCCAAATTCTGACTCTACCATCTGAATGTCTCAACAGAAATCGAGACTCATCAGACCAGGCAACATTTTTCCAGTCTTCAACTGTCCAATTTTGGTGAGCTTGTGCAAATTGTAGCCTCTTTTTCCTATTTGTAGTGGAGATGAGTGGTACCCGGTGGGGTCTTCTGCTGTTGTAGCCCATCCGCCTCAAGGTTGTACGTGTTGTGGCTTCACAAATGCTTTGCTGCATACCTTGGTTGTAACGAGTGGTTATTTCAGTCAAAGTTGCTCTTCTATCAGCTTGAATCAGTCGGCC